>NW_010262296.1:98823-140427 GCF_000690775.1 Eurypyga helias
ACACTTCACAAGTAAGATTCACTTCTCGACTTCATGCAGTGATTAAACTGAATTATGATATTCCTTTTCCAAATGCAAAATGCAAGGATACAAAAATCCTGATTCATAGAAAGTCTTAGAAATAGGATCCTACTACTGAGAAGCAGAGTAGAAGTACCAGACAGACTCTTGATCAACATGAATCAAGCCTGTCATTTAAGAACACATACAAGTAAGATTCACTTCTCGACTTCATGCAGTGATTAAACTGAATTATGATATTCCTTTTCCAAATGCAAAATGCAAGGATACAAAAATCCTGATTCATAGAAAGTCTTAGAAATAGGATCCTACTACTGAGAAGCAGAGTAGAAGTACCAGACAGACTCTTGATCAACATGAATCAAGCCTGTCATTTAAGAACACATGCCAAAGGTTTTTAGGTTTTTTTGGTTGTTTGTTTTGTGGGTTTTGGGTTTTTGTTTTTGGTTTTTTTTTTTTTTTTTCAATCCAGGTTGCTGCCTTTAACTTTCAATACACACTGAAAAGGAAAATTCCAGTATGGTTTATCATATTCCCTTTTTGTACAATATAATTCCAATTACAGCTGGCTGGATGCAAGCGTTCCATTTCATGGCCGGTTTCATGGCTCTCATATTTGGACTCGTTCCCAGAGGGCTCTTGGATAACTACCTTCTTTCTCCCCTCAGCCCTCTCTCTCATGTATGTCTACACCCAGAAACGTGGCATCGGGAAAAGGCGCTCAAGTTGGCGGAGAACAAGGCCAGCACATCTGGACAGTTTGCCTCTCTACAAAGTTGAGTTGCAGAAAGGTCAACAAGCTTAGGAGTCCAGAGTGACTAGACTTCATCCAGACCTCAGGTCTGACTGGCCAGCCAAAGTATCCCTAACTCCTGATTCCCTGCACTGCTTGTTTCTGAGCTGGTGCAAGCTGCAGTGTAACTACACCTTACCAGTGTAACTTGTCCTGCTTTCTCCATCCACTTTGGAATTATCACAAACTCCATCCTGCTGTTGTGAAATTTTCTGACTGAAACTTGAAAGTCAGCTTCAGTTCCTCAGCAGGTTTCAGTCTCAAAGAAACAGCAATTTTTGACATATAATCCTGAGTCAAAGAATTACCCAAACTTGTGGAACAGTTCTGGGAGTGGAGAGACAGGTATTGCCCACACTTACTTAGGTTAAAAGCAGAGCTATTTGGTATGTGTTGGGATATTTTTGCTTGATATGCATTTTTGAGGATTTGGGGTTGGGTTTTTTTTTTTCCCCTCAAGTAAAATAGAGATCAGGTTGTTCTGCTCACCTGAAGCCTGGACCTCCATGATGTACTGGTGTAAATCTTGCCCTTGCTGGATGACTTCAAAAGTCATGTTGTTCATTGCCAACTTCCGCTCGGTGTGACGCTGCAAACGCTGCTCAGCCAGAGTCAGGTCTTCGGTGTTGAAATCATTCATCTGCCTCAGCAGATCTTCATTCCAGGCATCTAACTCCGCTGTAACCTTGATGGGCAGAAGACAGGCACTGTATTCACTCAAGTTCAATGAAAAAAATCTTACTCTCAAGCCATGTTTGGCTTACGAAAGCACTTTATATTTTACTCTGATTCAGAAACCCTCCAACCACTGCCTCAGTACACTCTGGATCCTGCCCACTTAACATTTTGCTGAGGTGAGGATCCATGAAGAGATTACCGGTCCAACAAGAAATCTGACACCTTCTTTTTCCCTTACACATTCCAAAGGGCACTGTAAGAGAAGACCCACTATATTCACATGGGTGGTAGAAATAACGTTTCTGACTAAATTCAAATTTAAAGAATGTAAATGAAGAATTATGGAATTGCAAGACAACTTGTAACACCTGTGACCATATAATCCCAAAACGGCCTGATGTTTCTAACAACATTCTGCAACACACACGCATACAACCCCGCAGTGTTGATTGTACAATGAGTCCTATGCTGTGCTTTCAGGAACTTACAGTGCTTTATAAGGGCCTTTCTGTTTTCTTCAGTGGACTTGAGAACAGGCCCTGTGTAACTTTTTTTCTCCTGTGGATCTGAAAGTTTTTACACTGGTGAATGAATATATACAATCCACTTATACAGAAGGGGAAAGTACAGCACAGAAACATCATACTCAAGGGCCAGGTCAATCACCAGTAGAATCATGAATGGTACCTGATTCTAACCAAAGACTGGTTATTACTGGCAAATAACTCATGGGAACATGCAACATCATCTGTTGCCTTCTTTGCTTCTTGATTATAACATGCAGCCTGACTATTTTAGCCATCCATTTACTGTATGTTGTGTATTTTAGCCCACAGGTAGCCAACCCATATTAAAGCCCTTCTCTGGTTCTGTCTGTTCAGTTAAAGCAAAACCTAGCCTCCTCCCAAACAGTGCACACTCACCTCAACTTAGATTCTGCTGCTACAGACAAAAAAGAGGGAATGTGCTAGTGACAATGAGTAAGGGAGTGGGACACAAGGGGAATGGGAATTAAATCACACATATAGGCTAGTACTACGCAGAATTTTCGTAAGTATTTAAATTGTTTTAAATAAACACCTTCATTCTGATTCTTAGGGCAATTCCTCATAGCTGGATTCAGGAGAGCTCCAACTAGGTATCTGAAATCCCACTTGTGACAGGACTAGGGGTAATGGCCATAAACTGGAAAACAGAAGGTTCAACCTGAACCTGAGGAAACACTTCTTCACTGTGAGGGTGACAGAGCCCTGGAACAAGCTGCCCAGGGAGGTGGTGGAGTCTCCTACCCTGAAGACTTTCAAAAGCTGCCTGGACTTGTTCCTGTGTGATCTACTCTAGGTGATCCTGCTCTGGCAGGGGGGTTGGCCTAGGTGATCCCTAGAGGTCCCTTCCAACCCCTACCACTCTGTGAATCTGTGTTTTATGACGTAGTGAAAGGTTCTCTGTTTCTCACTAAAGGTGCTCTTCAGTGCCTGTGTGCAGTAAGATGTTTAACTTCCTAAGTGGCCAAGATTCAGAATTTTCTATCCAGTTTTCCATTCCAGAAAGCATACATTACATCCAACGCAGGCACAGGTAGGCAACCCAAACGGACCATCTCTCAGCTCTTCTCACATTTGAGAGAAGCAGAAAAGCAGATTTACTCAACCAAGAACCTGGGACCTCAGCTGCAGGGTGAAAGGCAGAGCGTGGACATCCTGAGGGGCTTCTATTTCATTTCAGCTTGTTCCATCACCCATTCCACTCAATTACCTTTAAATAACAGCTCTCTCTACAGTCTCTTTGGCTCCATTCCTGTTTCCAGCAGCCTCTGAATCATTCACACATCATGGCTAGACTTCCTGGATGGTGGAGGCTTATTGGCAGATTGAACAGTTATGGGGAAATGGTCAAAGGAGATTATAGAGAAGGGTTTTACTAGATACATTTACATTTAGAGACAGATCCCCAGCTAACGGCAATCAGAACTGAGGTGGTCTTGACCTTGTTTCAAACTACAAACAACAGAATGAATTTGGAGTAAGCACAGGTTCCTACAGTCACAACAATAACACTTAAAGTTCAATGCCAAATCTTCTCTGCTATTTCTAATGGAAAGGCATGGGATATAAGTGAATCAGAAGAGTTTTAATTTTTATGAACTATTACAAATACTGTCTGCTTGAATTCACTGCACTGATTATCAGGCTGCTAAAACATAATTATTTGAAATTTTACAAGGATTCACAAAGTACTTCCCAATTTCCTGTGAGTATTTCCATGCATACACACTCAGAAAGATGTCTAACAGCATTTATAACTGCCAGGAAGAGAAAAAGATTAAAACAATCAAGGAATGTGTTGCATTAGTTTGCTTTAACTACCATGATATTACAATTGGGGATTCTGATCAAAACGAAGTCCTTCCAACCCATTTCTGTCTATGGACATGATCCCCAGGACAGGAAAATGTAGATCTTTCAGAGGGTTGAATTGTCAGTGGAGTGTATGATGGACATACGAAGGAAACAAAAGTTTCCACAAGTATGCCAAGATCCAGCCCTTCTACAAAACTGCCTCTCTGCTGTGGTGCTGTTTCTCTTAGCAACTTTTCCACCAATTGTTGTAAATCTACAACAATTACCACTCAAGCAGAGGGAAATGGCTGTTCCTGACTGTACTGCTTTTTCCTCTTAGGCATGAGTATCCAAGACGGGTCACTAGCAGAGAGGCACCATCATTCAAGAGAGGCAACCAGTGCTCCTTGTGCTCATGTTGGCAGCCAGCCTTCACCAGACTCCCCACGCAGGAGCAGCTGCACCTAAACATTTACCTGTCCTGTCAGCCATTGCAAGGCACTGAAGGGTTTATGCTCCGTTATCCATCCGTGGTTCCAGTTAAAGAGGAAAGGACAGTACAGGCAGCCAGGACATGACTGATAAATTCCTCGGGATGCAAGGCCAGTCTAGGGGGTTTCATCTCACATTGCCAGGGCCAGGGGCTAAGACTGCACCTGAGAGGCTCTGGACAGTTGGACAGGTCTAACAGGGCCTTGTTAGCTCTGCCAGGACCAGGAGCACAGCCACCAATGGAGGGGAGAAGGAAGGGAGAGGGAAGTTGCCTTCTGATGAAGGAGTGACAAACACCCTATAGGCTGGGTTAGGGGAAGAGAAGAAGGCGTCAGGCACAGCAAGAGGTGAAATATCACCAAATTTTTCAGACAAAGTGTGTACAGGAAGGTTGGGTACGTGTCTCTGAGTAACTGAGACAAACAGATGGCTAGAAGGGAATCTGAAGTACACGAAGGCAAAGAAGAAATAGCAGAGCTGTGATAACAACCCAGGTTTCCTGAATCCCAATCTGGTGCCCTATCCCAGAGACCATGCTGCTTTGCATATCTCATTAAGACATTTCCTTTTCTGTTTGTACAGCCAGTGCCTCAAAATCCCAGCATTTTTTGTACTTCAAACAAGACCATTTGGAAATGGTCCCAGAATTTGAATTTTAGTCCCAAACTGGTCTGACTTGGGTACAGGGAAAATTATTTCTATTTCTTCATGAAGAAGCCATAATTACACAGCTTTGTTACCTACAGATCTATATTTTTCAAGTCTAAAAAAGGACTTTGGCAGCTTTCACAGGTTAGTCAGGCATTCACATCTATGGTGAAACTTGGAGTGCATCAGACAGAGGTGTCCTAAGCTGTGGTAAGAGCCAGTTGTGCTGGGCCTGTGTCAGGAATTGTCCTGAGAAAAGAACTGACAGCACTTCTTATGCTTATTCATTTTACTTCCCAGGGTTTGCGATTCTAAACAGACCTTAGCATCCCTCACATGCCCTACGAGAAGAACAGCTCTGCGCTGTTCTGCTGTGGCACAAGAGAGAAATCGTACCAAAGCCGAAGAGTGACAAGAGCAACAACAGTGCAGGCACAGATTGTCAGCCACGCTCCGGATGACTCCTTGGAAGGAGCCATGCTCCGTCCTTGCAGGTCATATAAAGCTGGTGGCCAAGAAACAGCTTCCTATTACTAAAGGAAGGTCAAGTGATCTCAGACTACTAATGAGAAAGACAGAACAAAGCGATTGACTGACAAACCTGGAAAGCCCATTTCTTCATTCTTCACCTGAAATAGGTGCTCCTGCTGCCATGATAACGGCAGAGGAACTAATGCTGGTAGTGAACCCAACCTAGTGTTAAAAGAGAAACCCGAGATGTCCTGATCAGAGCAACAGAAGCAGCCCAAGAGTTAACTTCAGCACATGAGCAAATACTGAGTTTGTGCTGGGCTCCCAGCTACTATCACAAGGTTATAATAGATACACAGAGTATGTCAAGCCAGGTCTGTTTTTCATGCAGACACAGCGACCACAGTCTAGACCACATACTCTTTAGGCAGGAATCCTCCTAAAGCAGCAACTTAATACACCCAAATTCCCACTGCTGCAATACTGCTGCATTTGCTGCTTCCTGGACTTACCATGTTGCAACACCAGCAGATAACATGACCAAAGGAAGAGAGACATGTTCATCTGCAATTCTGGAGAAAGAGGAGAGGTATAGAGAAGAGGTATGCAGGTGAAGAGTAATAGCAGTAATAAGTAATAATAACAGGAACAGTCCAGCCATCTCAAGCCTACATTGCAGCCTGCTTGTGAACTAGGATAAAGAGCCTACCCGAGCTGCAGCAGCTGCTGTGCAGGCAATTGTACATCTGCAACTATTTCATATCTAAATCCTAAGTATCTTTTTTTTTTTTTCCTGCTGCTGAGATTTTCTACAAAATGGTGCTGCTGAGCCTTGAATGTTGCTTGCTTGGCCTTGATTCAGTGTTTGACACCTAAAGTCATCTTGTTTAATGCCAACCAGAAAATTCTGTTTGCAAATTGAAGGAGGTGGAGAGGGGAAATGAGGAATCAAGCATAAGAAAATAAATGTTATATGGCAAATGAATCACATAAGAGCTGGTATTTTGAAGTATGAGCCGAGGAAGGGCATGTGAGGAACAGGGAAAGAAAGTTCTATCCTTGGAGCAGAAGATATCAACACAAAGATAGTGGGCTAGAGAGAGGGATCTGAAGAAGAGTAAAAACGCCTGGGAAGAATGAGCAAATGGTAGGAGGCAGGTGGCAAGAGAAATGATGGTGCAAGTAGGAGGAGGAGCAAAGGTGAAAAGAGTGGGTAGAGCATGAGGATGAGGCAGGACAGGAATAACAGTCACACAGGCACAGAGCAGATCTGTACAAAGCTCAGAATCAAGAAAAGGGAAAAGCTACCTCATTTCAAGAGAAAAAAAGACTAGCAACCATTCAGCTGGGATGAACAGAGAGTGAGGATGGATGAGATGACAGGTCAGATACGATATGGTAGTTCTGACTCCTGGATGCTGAGGGTGTGTCTGCAAGTTCAGAAAGAAAGGGGTTTATAATGGAGTAGGGACACCAGATCTCTAAGGCACATGCTCAAGGTTGGGCACCAGGGACGCCAGGGGCAAGAGCCCTTGGCTCTGCCTTGGCATTCAGAGCAGGCTGGAAGAGCAGAGGACTGGATGTGACAGGCTAAGTGGATCTACGAGCAGACTGATACTAAGTGTATATGGTATAGGAGATGTAGGTAGGAAAGGGTGAATGAAACTGTCACTTCTACAGATCACGTAAGCAGAAAGTTTGCTGTTCTTCCTTCCCAGGACTCGGTTTGGGCTGACACTGTGCAATATGACAATACTGTCACCCACTTTTGATGGCAGAGATGCCACACTGGCTTAGTGGAGACCTGGGCCACTGAAGTGTGAAAAGGCTGTCACAGTGATGATTCTGCTCCGGTGCTTTTGCCTCCTGAATCCCAAAAATATCAAGAGAAACATTTGAATTCAGCTCCAAAAGACAGGGTGTCCAGGACAGCTTAGTGCCTGCCTTTCCTTAAAATGAACTGATGTGAAGTTTGAAAAGAAGGTACGTATAGAAAAGAAACAAAAGCTCGCTAAGCTTCAGACATTATAGGATTCCAGCTTATGGGTAGAAGAGGCTGATATTTTTCTTACCATTCTGTTTCTTTCAAACGTATCTCAATATCTCTGTAACTCATATTTCTAATAAAACAGCTTACATCTGAGTGTCAGCTATAAGTCAGCGAGGGCTATAAAATATCTTGTACCTTCAAGCAGGCAGCTAATTCACTTGAAAGATTCTGATAACATTACAAACCTGGAATGGGAAACTCAAGAGAGTTGTAAATAACAGTGAAGCAAACTACTGTCTGAAGGTTGGCTCCTGTTCCTTTCTAAGCTCATGCTCAGGGATGGATGCGAACAGCCAGAAGAGCCAGCAAGTGAAATCAAGGCTGAAAAATTTAATTAGCAAGTTAAATGGATCCAAAGACACTGAATGGTGGAAAATTAGATATCCAGCAGGTGAAGATTTCAGTGATCACGGTGCTTTCAAAAAGATAACAAACAGCATACAAGATCAAATTTATGTTGTACAGAGGTAACCCCCGTAATAGCTTCCAGGACTGTATCTTGGCCTAGGAACCAAGCTGCTCTAAGACTAGAGCGCGTAGGCTCTGTCTAGCACTGCACAGATCCACAGGTATTGCAGGAGAAGGAGCTGGGCAATTCTGGGAAAGGGAGAGGGAAGTTTTTTTGGAGGTAACCAACAGCTGTTGCCAGATAGGTATCGACTAGATCATTCCTCAGTCACAGAGTTTCATAGAGGTCTATAGGACAATTTGATTTCCTCTCTATGAAAGATATAAAGGAAAATTATGCAGAAAGACTCTGGATGACAGTAATTTTGTTTGGTGTTGTAGCTCTTGAGTTTTACCATTAATTCCTTATGCTGTATATTACAATTCATTCAAATGATGGTTAATAAGCTTTAAATTACTATTTCTGAAACAAGGGACAAAGAATACTTGACAGGTTTTACTGAGGATATAACTCTGGGGTAAGACTGTGGTTCACATGGATTATGTGCTCCGTGTGGTGCCAGCACTGCCTCTAATGTCTGCCAGCTATCGTCCCCTGAGTCTTACACCCTATTTCCTTGTAGTGGATCAGCTACCACATTCACACTGCATGAAATCTCCCGAGTTACTTGGTTGGCTGCACGAACTCAGTTGAAGTCTGTAGCATATAGAAAGACCAACCCTATAATCCTAATGATCCCATTTTGTCTTGAAACGTGCAATGACTTGGTGAAGGAATAAAACATATCAGGCATCAAAGTTAGACACGTTTCTTAAATAAAGGATGGGTTGTCATTTGATGGTTTTAAAAGCTAAAGCAGAATAACCTCCCAGAGGGATAGCTAGGCTCTCTCACATTTCTGTGATTTCTGTTTCCAGGTGTTGTCATAGTTTGGATTTCATAATTTACCCCAGAACCCAGAGTGTAAATATCAGTCAATATAATGAGATGAAGGCAAGAAAGAGCAGGCAGCACATGCCATGTGCCTGTGGGTTCGTATCCAAATTCATGTCTGCCAAACCTGCCTCGACTCAAGTACAACACAAAAGGTGCCTGTGTGGCTTAGAAGTCCTAAATGATTGCAGCTGGTCTGTCCTGCTAAGGAAAAAGGCAGGTGGCTTCTCTTTACGTAAAATACTTTTCCTGAAGACAAAATGCAACAATAGTTGGCAGATTTCACCGAAGTAAAAGAAAAGGTTCAGTGATGCCTAAATAGATGGAAGTGAGTGTTGCTCGCGCAGCAATCATTAATTCTGAAGTCTGGCTGGCCTCCAAACCTCTGTCAAGAAGAGAAGATTATAGAAAAGCTCAAAAACCAGGAGGGCTACAAAGCAGATGGGTACAGCACAAGTTTAGGAAGGAGAGCCAAAGGAAAGGGTTATGTGGACTATGGCATGGATTTCAGTGTCTGGAGAGAAGAGTAAAAGCAGGAACGTTTCTGAAGAATAAATGACAGTCAGACACTTTGTAAATACAACTACAATTACTTAATTGTCATTTGCAAGTTTGAAAAATTCCTAATGCTTTCAATTTGCCTTATTCATTAGAAAAGGGTGAGAGAAACAGTAATAGGGAAAATTAATGGAATAAATAATGTTTGGTACCAAAACTGGATGGAAAGAGGCAACAAAAGATGTAACTATTCTCTGAGCCCGAGCTCTAATGAGCAGCCTTTCCCTAAAGCTGTTGGAAGCGGATGGGCTCCCACAGCTGCATCCTGCTGGCTTGCACGAGAGAGATGCAAGGAACAGTCACCAGAGTTCCCAGGGAAGAATTGTCACCATGAGGGATTCCCTGGAGCACAAGAACCCAAAACCCAAGGGTTAGAACACAGATCTGAGAGGGGAAAATGGGAAACTCAGTGCTTGACAAGACAGAAGCAGCAAGGAGGACAAAGGTGTTCAAATTTGGGAGGTGGAGACAAGAAAATGAGACAGCTGCAGCAGAATCACCTGGCCTCTGACTTGCTATCAGACCAAGATCTGCTGGCCAGTGTTTGGAAATCCATTGGAGTTTTCATTTGGAAACCCATGTCAATCAAGCACTTTGTTTTGGAAACACAGGGGACCTCAGAACCCGTGTAGCAAAACGCTCTGCACAGAGCAGCATCAGGGTTCCCATGGAAACCTGCTGAAACTCTCCTTTGACAGGAAAAGATATTTTGCAATTTAAAAATAGGGTCAACTTCAACTTTGCAACACAGAGAGCCTGGGGCAACCTGGTTCCCTTTGAGCAAACCTGGCCCTGCAGCATAACCACTGCCCACTGCCAGACAGCTTTTCTTGTTGCCTTCCTGCTCCAGGGAGATGGACAAGATGTTCTTAGACAAGCAGGCTGGAAGATCCCAGCTCAAAATCCAGCTTCCTCAGCTCTTGTTTTCAAACCAGGTTGCTGATAACTATGACTTCCAGCACACTGAAAAGAGCATCCACTTTCCAGTCTTCAGACAGCACTACTTTTAGAGACCACAGTCTGACTACAACAGCACGGTGCTTTGGGCCCACGTCTTGCCAGCGGTTTGTGCAAGGGGAAGAAGGAGATTAACAGGGCTGTGGCAGGTAGAGGGGTTTCTTTAGGGATGTGTTCAACATGGCCCTGCTCTTCGGACAGATGGAAGGGGGCTTATCTAGACTAGGAGAAACTCATTTTACAATCGTGCTGATACAAATTATTTCACTATTCCTAATCTATGCAGGATCTAGGCTATTAGGGAAAATTAAAACCTAAACACATTTCCAGTCATAGCTCAAGCTACTTGGCTTTAGTAGAAAAGATATTTAATTTCCTGGTTTAAATTTCATCATCTTTCCCCCCTACAAGCTTAGAATAGTCAATCATCAGAAATACTACATGCTTTTTAATTATGGTGATGAAAAAAATCTTTTTGCTTCTCAACAATGGCGTGAGATAATTTTGTTAATTTTGATAACAGTTTCCGACTGACTTGGAATCTTCATTATAGGGCTGAGGCAACTGACTGCAATTTACTTTCTAAGGATCATTATTGTGTCAATTTGAGCCAATTCAGCTGTTGTTTGAAATGCATAGCATACGTGTCATTTAATACTTTATTTTAAATTGTCTTTCTTTTTATTATCCATCAAACTGTTTTTCTTGTTTAAGCACTAAACATACTTACAAAATTTAAGATTCTGTCCTGAATATATTTTTAATTTTGTGTTCAGTTATAAATTGTCATAATGAATCTAGAATTAAAAAATATTTTTCAGAAAGAGGCAGCTTTCTAAATAAAATAATCTGCCCATAGACTCCCTATGAAACATGTTCTCTTATTTCCTTGTAATATTAGTCTTGAAGAGGGAATTCAAATGTTCTTATGATAAAATATAGCAAATCTACAGTGACAACTAAGTGGTGATTTCCTTTAAAATCCTTTCTAGCTAATTTGATTTTAGAAGACTCTCAAGCACATTTCCAGTTTTAAATATCTTAATGTATCACCGCCACTCCAAATGTGTCTGTGAATAGACAGTAGGATTCAAACAGAAACAAAACAGACGGATCCACATAGTATTCCCATCTCTGGCACCACATATAGAGGGGTCTCCTGATGCCTTGGTTGCCCCATCAGTAAAGTAATCCATGATGGTAGTGGTCTTTGAAATCTTTGATTGAAAGACTATCTACAAAGAGAGAGAGTTTGAAAACAGCCATTTTTAATTCTTTTTAGCTCTTTACTTAATATCTAGGTTGAGACCTAGAATTTGCGGTGAAACAGACTGAGATCTTAATGACTGACTCACATGGGCTCACCATGTACTGCCTACAGATACATTTGGGTGTTCCAGAAGGACATACTGTTTTTAATTTCTTTTGCTTCATTTTCAAAAACACAGGTGGCATTTATAGGTATGTATAAATATATGCATCCACACACCATCTATATCTGTAAAGTCTCAATTATTCAACATTTGCCACACTGTTGTACCAAAATAGTAGGAGATACTACAGTTACTGCAGGCTCCTCAATTTTGAATGTAGCATTCTTAAGGCAACCACTGCTCCCACAGCAAAGTATGTGATCTGACACGAAATACACACATTTATACACACAAGCATACAAAGAATACTGTCTCTCAACATCAAAGAGACTGTAACTGGTAAGTAAAATGAAACTATTCTAGCTTACATAGATAACAAGCACTGTAGAACAGGTTTCAGTACAATACCTAACTATGCAGTCACAACAGAAAGCTAGAAATGAGTAAGGAGTATCTCTGGCATCCCATTGTAGATCAAGACAACTAAAACCCTGTTTCCAGACTTTTATTCCACTATAATTCATCATGCAATGTCTTAAAATAAACAAAGTACAACACAGCATCCTAAGGCTCCCATTAATCATCAGTACCCATGTTGAGATTACCTACAGATTTACAAACAATACCTTCAGGAATACATCACCATGCTCCACGAACTGAAGAAGCAATAGTGGGTTACAGCAGGAGGAACATAGCCCAGAAGGGACGTAAGTGTTGACACATGATTTTCAGGGATTTTGTGCACAAGTTAATTTACATGTTGTTCTTTTTGCATCACATCCTATCAGAATTACGACGAGTAATTAATGAGATCGGCTAGAGTCTCTTTAAAGTTTCTCTGTCCAACAATACCTAAATTATTAATGCTTTGATGAGTTTCCCATCCAGTGCCTTAACTTCAAAACAGCAGTACAAAACAGAACTGAAAGACCTTTTTCGCATGGGGACCTAAAAAGATAATTCAGCTATCCCCCCACTTTTTTTTTTCCCTTTTTAAATAAATCCACTGTGATGCTTAAAGCCCACCTTTTAGATATCCTGTCATTTCATGCATAACATTTTTCACTCAGTGGTTTAAAGGCAAGCATGTATCTCTTTGTATACATGTATGTTTGTATGCAGAGAGGCAAAACTCATTAACAAGTGATGCTGAACTTTCAAATCCCTGAGAGACCAGTGTCAATAAAGAGTTCTAACAGGGGCAGCTTCTCTACAAAGCAGGCAGGTTCTCAGCACAGTCAGTTAAGCAGACGTGAATTTATTTCAGTGCATTCTAGCAGTATATCCTAAAGCATATTTTTAGCTTCAACATGCCAAATTTAAAACCTGGTTGTAACTCTCTCCCTTCCTCACTGGACAGCTGAGCACAATCAAACAGCTCCATGTGTATCCTCCCAGAGTATGTTTACATACACTCCCTCTCCCACAGCTCTACCTTTCCCAGCTCTTACCTCGATGGTGTACTGTTCAAAGATCCGAAGCTGAAGGAAAATGTCTAGCTTAATCTTCCTCTCATGGAAGAGCTCTTCCATCTGTACCTGGGCCTCGTCGAGCTGCTGAAGGACAGATTCAATGTGGCTGATGGAGCTATTGTGTGGAGTCTTATTGTTGGAAACGGCGGAGTCCCTGTAGCAAGGCAGAGAGCATGGTTAAAGCTGAGCTTTAAGGCAGGCAAAAGAGCAAGAACTACACATCTGTGATTCTGCGTGCTGCTGAGAAGCGAACCCAAGCACAAAGGGCTGAGGGAAGGTGTATGCAATGCTTGTCTCTTCTGCTAGCTGAAATGCTCCAGCTCCCGAGCTTAGCACAAAGTTTGAACAAGGGGATCATCCTTTCTTGTGTTGTGACATTGTGACCTTACACACTTGCAGGGGGGCAGGGGCAGAAGGACACATCAATCTCCATAGGCTCTCTTGACCTGCTCCAGCCTACGCCGGCACTGCCTCAGAGGCACCGAGCTCAGAGATGCTCTTTAGCCACCTGGATCTTTACAAGTTAATTTTGTGCATTTTCTATATTACTTACAGACTAACTGAATCAGAATTACTAGCATTTTAGATTAAGGGGATAGGGATGCCTTGATTCCCTCTGGATTACACAGTACAGCAACAGACACAGAATATAGCACAAAAAACTCTACTGAAGGAAAAGACGTTTAGAATACTCTAAGACAGACTTTGAGTTGTCCAGGGTATGTGTAATGAGACATGCCTGTGAGAGGTCAGCTACTGCTCCATCTGCACCCTTCATACACCGGCAGCAGGAAGGAGCAAGACCTTTAACTAGTTGGCGGGCTATGGCCAGGAGAACTTTGCTGTACCTGAAATAAGTCTTAGCATAGGACAGTCCTGACAGTTTCTTTTCTATCCATGCTCTCACATATATTAACAGGCTCACCTACAGTCTGTTACATCTTCAGTAAATGGTTTGCAGTGGGTGTTTAATGGATAAAGAGCCTTCGCAGACATAAAGAGCTGAAATTTATCCTCAAATGTGCTGCAAAAGGTCCTTCAACTTTAACATAACCAGAAAGGAAACTGAAGCTGTAATTTAATCTTGGTTTTGGTATTTCAGCTAAAACAATATATAGATGCAATGGTTTTCTCTGTTCATTCTGCCCAAAGGCGTGTGATAGCAGCTGCATTATCTGGCACACTCCTATCAAATACACCGTTGGAAAGACCTATGCACTGGCAGGATAACAGGATGAAGGGGGTAAGCCAGCAGGTTTTACCACTAATATTTCCTATCAGTCTCCAGTTTCACCTTGGAGAAGGGAGGAGATAATTACAAATCCAACAGCACATACTGGGCTACTGGTGTCCCAACAAATTCCCACGTGAGCAGGGAACTGGCTGACAATATTGGAAGACAAGCAAAATGTCAGGTAATGCTGCCAGGTCACCGTGCTCTCCTACAGGGACCAAACGCAGCCAGGGGCCATTCTTCTGGCCATCTAATATGGGCTGCTGAGTAGAGGTGTCCGCAGAGTCTCCCCACTGTGGAAGGGTGCTAATGCATTCCAAATCAGAGTTTTATTTCCCTTTTCTGGGTTAAATTTTCCCACCATAAGCATCTAGCAAAGCATTTGTAGTTTTCTACACCACTGAAATGCTTGTGCTTTGCTTTTTGCAAATTATCATCACGTAGGGTCAGATCAAAACAACGTACAGCCAACTTAAATGTTAATTGAACACTGTCACTGAGCATAATTGAGGGGAAAAAAAAGTATAATCTTTTACACATGCCTTAAATTGATACTAAGCACTAACACGAGTCATTTTAAGTAAGTTTAAAACACACCTTTGAGGTTTTAAGGCAACAAAACAGACTTTATTCTGTTTTCATTATGTCTTGAAGGAAGAGAACAAGCATTTGCCTGAACATCTGAAGCCTAAGAATAAATAAAAATACAGAATACTATTAACTGCATAATAACTTGTTCTTTGGATGTGCTTCACCTCTTTTTCCTCAAACCCTTTATGTTCGATACACTGAGCTTCAGATACTCCAGCATTATCCTGAAGGAAGTACAACCAACTTCCCTTGCTTGTAAGGGACTATTACACCAATATTACTCTCTCCAAGTGATATGGTTTCTGCCCCACTCCGTCAGTCTTGTGTTTTCACCTTCTTGGTGGCAACTAGCTCGCTCTCTACCTCCACATGAGCTGTACAGAGGAAGGATGAATGAAGATAACAAGGTGAGATTTTGAAACTACACTTAATCTGAGGCCACATTCAATCAAGTTCTGTTTCCTTCAGTCAGCACTTGTCTTCTATAAAAGGACATGAACTATGTCTTCATTCAAATACAGGATTATTACTATTCATATATTATCTAAATGACTCAATAAGTTATTCAAGACTGGGGTTGAATAATCTCTCATGGGATCTAAAGACACACTTGGTTTTAGAAATTCTGTCTCATTAAGCACTTCACTCTTCAAATGAAGCCACGCTTGCATTTCAGTGACTGATGCAATACAGAAATTGAAGCGTGATAATCTGGTATTCTTCCACTGTCTTTTCAGATAAGGCCTTGACAATCCCTATGTAGTCTGGTTTGAGAAAGATCATCTTCCAGAGAAATAAGTTTCTGACACTGGATGTTTCCAACACAAGATTTCTTGCTCTGTCTGGTGATGAGGAATTCTGGGAAAGAATTCATAAGAAATCCTTTCTAGTCTCTGAAAGGTTACAGGTTAGAGTTATGAAATGCAGGGAAATTATTTGGAAAAAAAGGGACAACAAAATAAAACTTTGGTCAACATAAAACTGTGTTTAGTTCATTGCTGTTGAGTTTGTTCAGAATGACCGCTGTGCTCCTGAAACCACTTTCAGTGCTTTAACAGGGAGAAAGCTTAGTGAAACATACCCATTATCAAAAGTCCCTATGCTGAACTACTGTGAAGAAGGCAAGATAGAGAACTCTTCAACGTCTTTTGTTTGCCCCTAACATTCCTGTCCTTTCACACCTCACTGGAGCAAGTCATTGTTTTGCCTTTCACAGATGTGCAGAAATATTGCCCCCAGCAGCACTCCTGCAATGCAGTTCAAACGACTGGCTTCGTGTTGACTGCTGAAAACTAGGATCACCTCAGTAAAACACTGATAAGCAAGAGTGAAAAAAGTACCTCCAACGCTAACCGTGACATGTACGCTGTTGCTAGCCAGACCTGTTTTATCCCTGAAATGTATGGTCTGCTGATGCAGGGTCACTGAAGGCCCTGACGACCTCCTGTGAAGAGCAGTCCCAGGCACTGTACTGAACCAGCTCAGGCAGCTGAGCCTTTCCTAAGCTATCTGGAGGAGACACAGAGTGCCATTACACAAATGATCAACTCGAAACCAATATCTGTTCTCTCAGAGATAAGGACAAGAAACGGAACATTTTCAAGGCCCCATTAATTTTATTGGTTTTAACCTGTGCTATGACATGCTTGACAAGAGTTTCATTCTCCTCATTGTTGTAGTGTTTGCAATCTTCAGCTATTCTTCATGGCAGGTACACTGTGAAATACAATGCTGTGTTAGGGAAGGATTGCAGCCATTCGATTTTCAACTCCTTTCCTTTATCTGTGTGCTCTTCACTTTTGCCAGCAGCCACAAAAGCTGTTGGAGAGGGCACACACAGAGGTGGCTTCATATTTTTCTTACACAGTTCTGTTCCACTTTTTGAAAGAGTCCAGGATCACATTACAGGCTTTGCAGTTAGTCAGAGGGCTCAAAACCAACACTTGAGCCAGAGATCATCTTGACAGTTCAGCTCTGCAAATCTTTGCGTGTGTTCAGGGCTTCTGTCCTTCAGACAACTGTTCTCCCTCTGTTTGGTCTTAACTTTATCAGAAGCAGGAGATCACTTTGCACAGATATGTTCACTCTGTTCCACCTTGCTCACTACACAGAATACAAGCCAGACCCCAAACCCTACATTGCTTTGTTAAATACAGCCACCAGAAAACCTGTCTCGTCATTTCACCAATAAACAGGCATGACACCACTTCAAAAAGAGGTCTCAAACCTGAGGCCACTCTTACTTTTCAAAGACTGAAACTAAGAACTGACTAAGTTTAGGTTAAAAAAAAGTTGCAGTTCCACAGGTCCTGACCCAGTTCAACTCTTCCTCTGCCACAACCTTCCAGGCCTTACAACAAGCCTTTCCCCAATAACTGCTATTCATACTGATGCTCCACTCATTTCTCAGCTCCAAATACTGTCCTGGTCACTCTCCAGCTCCACATGCTGCTTTCCTACTGACTCAGGGGCAGGAAAAAGCCTTTAGGCCAATCCCACAGGCCACACCAAGACTTCAATACACTTTCTGCAACACCCCATATTCCAGCTGATGGGCTTATACAGAATCCCTTTCAGGCTCCTCTTTGTGAGTTTTCAAACTGAAATGGTATTATGCCGATAGGTGGGATGAACAACAAAACACCCTTAGTCCAGAATTACACTGCCTTTTTTGTGATCTCATAGAAATTCCCTGAACTTTGTAAAGGTTTTCTTTGCATAAAGGGAAATTACCACGCAGACCTTTGACTGACCTGTTATTGCCGGACATACATACATTCTTATCTAAACTCCCCTCCTTCTGGCAGCTCACTTATAAACACAGCATGTTTCTTTCCTACTTATCTCATCAGCAAAGATGAATAGATGGATGGAGCTTAGCTATGTCTACTCCTCATCCTTGCTTTCCCACTCTGATCTCAGCAAGCAATACCACAGTTCAGGTCCCTCGCTCTCTGCCTGTGATGCAGGCAAGCCACAGACAGCAGGACGAAGAATTTACCCAGGCTCTCCTGTGTGGCTGCCTAGGGCTGAACGGCAATCAAAACCCAGAGAAGCCCTTTCAAATCTCTTTTTTTTTTTTCTCCCTGACCCAGTGGAGAAGACTCTGCATCCAGGATGATAGGAAGAAGTATAGAGAAAAGCTCAGCAGACGGCTGTAGTAGAAGTCTCAGGGAGTCCAGGGGGCTCTTACAGGTAGAGCTCCATCAAGGGACCTTTATTATCTCCTCTGCTCTAGAGCACCTCAGGCTTTTCCTGTTGTGGCTCATAGTTTTCTGCACCTCTCATGCAAGAGTTGAAGGCATCAGGTTAGGAAATCTCAGGGTGAGATGGGTGACATAACTCTCTGGGATAGTCTCTGATGAAACGCATAAGAACTGGCAGATTTTCATATTATATATGTATACAGAACATACACGCTATGGACATGTAGATCAGAAAAATCTGTAACAATACAAAGATCTAAAAGAGAAGCAATGTATTGGAATTGGTTTTGAGCTCAGTAACATAACTAAAAGGCAGGAAAACTCCACCATTGTCAACAATGTTAAAGCCACAGAAAACCACTGTAAATAAGAACAAATGAGAGATATCTCACAAGTACAAGTTTTGCGTAAGCTTACTCTGCAAACATTCGTTCTGCTACACTTACAGACTGAGAAAGCAAAAAACCTCAACTTCTTAGAGCCAGTCTCTTCATGTATTTTAAATCAGGCAAAATGAGCTGGTTTAATGCATAATGCAAGTAGAACTGGCAGTATAAGACCCCCTTTGACAGTATGAATAAACCCTGTATGGACAGAGATAAATAGAAGGGTGCTGTATGCAAAATGAAAGAGTGGAGATTGTTAGACACGTGTATATTTTATTAAGAGGAATACACTTCCACATCAGAAGTAACCATATAAATCACGAGGCCCTGGCTCACAACCATTTAACAATCTTCTATAAATACCAACGAAAAATATTCACCTGACACATTTGTTTCAATTCACTGTGCCTGTAAATAATCTCTCTGTCAAACAGGGACCCATGCTGATCCACACACTACTCTAATCAGTCCACACAAATCACTCCTTGCAATTTCAATAAAAGACTCAAAGAATTTGAGGAATCATTAGTAAGCAAAGAATTAATAAACTCTCCCAATTAATCCTAACTTCTAGCTCCCTATGTACGCACACCTAAACCTCAGCATAGTTTAGCTTTCTCAACACCTGTCCTCCAGGTGGACACTTACCTGAGCTGTTGGATTAGATCTTCCCCTTCTTTAATAACATTGAGGGTGGCATCCAAGGTGGCTGTTTGTTGCTGCTGAAACTGCTTGATAAGCTCCTGAACAGCATCCACAGAGTCAGCACAGACATCCTCTAAGAGCTCCTTTTGCAGATCTTCCATCCATGTCCACAGCTGGGAAAGAGGGGAGGGAAATATAAATCAGAGAGGGATTGAGACTTAACCCTTTTGCTCTCTAATTCCAGATCAGTAAGCATTAACTAGGGATGCATGTTTCACATGGAAACTGAACTCAAGTTTCTAAAAATGAAAAGATACACTGATTATTGATTCTGGTTGTTGCAATTCCATTTTAAGCAACAAAGTAAAATAAATATAATGCCAGGTAATTTTTTTCCAAAATTAATTTGCATTTCAGTTTATTATATGGCAACACCTAATTATATTATTCTGATTAACTCTTCACAGAAGTAACAAATTACAATGCCCTACAGCTGTGATAACCTAACCCTTTCAGGAGCTGTGTGCTATCAGCTGCTATTAATTTCACACGCAGCTGAAGCCTGTTGCAGAACAGACCTAAAATCTTTGGTATGTTTTTAAGGTAGTGGCTGAAGTCTAGCTGTGCCTGCTCAGCTATGCCTTCCCAAGCAGAATGTTTGGTGGAGGGGTTTTTGTTCTTTCTTTTTGCTTTAAGTTTTTTTGTGGGTTTCTGTCACTTACCCCCCCCTCCTCCTCAAAACACACCTCAGAGGATGCTTTTTAACTCTGGGAAAATCCAAACACAGGAGACATAAATATCACCCATCAATCTCATGCAGATCCATTCATTTTAAATAGTCTTGACTACCAATTTGAAAGGAACAACAAATCATTTGAGTAAGTGCTTAGATGAGAATTTCCAGCCAGCTGTTCATGCGAGATCTGGACAGGGCAGGCAAACCCCAGCAGCCTCTCTGGGCTGGAAAGGCTTAAAGCGAGTGCAGGATTCCCCTTTAAGCTCTCTCTGAAAAGTGAGTGTAAAATTGCACCAACTGAGCTGGCAGTCAGCCAGCAAATCCTAATGACTCCACCAGAGAGACTATTTTCTGTGCCATGCCTGCCCCATTAACCCACATTCTGCTGGTATGTTCTGCGCGGTAGCAGGGAAGTACAGGAGTGCCGCCAGTGCGATGGGAAGTGTCAAAGGACGTGGTGCTGGCGGGAGCAGGGCTGCACTCCTGCCTCCTGTTCCAGGGAGCTGCAAAGCAGTTTGTCTCAAAGGGAGCTAGAGGTACACACGGAGCAGACGACAGACATTGTGTGGGGGTGGCAATAGAGCTGGTAAAAACGTTCCTGTTCAGAATGAGACGCACTGGATCCCCATCCTACGGGATCTCTTCAGGGGTTCAGAATACTGCCTGTCCATGTAAAACAGGAGCAGGGGAGGGATGTCTTAGGCACCAGCTGGCAAAGCTTCTCACGATAAGGGTCCAAAGCTAAGGTCACTCATCAAACGTTACACAGTACCCAGCTACTGACTTCAAGGATATCACCCTGATCTAAACCAAAATAATCAAAATCAGAACCTGTCCCAGCCCCGCTAATGATAGCAGAAAAGGGAGAGCGCCCAGCTCCCTGTGCTCTGTCCCCACCTCCGCTACTGACCCCTTGTTTGACAGACTTCAAAACCAAGTTTTAAAACATATGCTTAACTTGAAGGCTTTTCATTTAGATTTTCAGAGTCAGCTTTGAATATTTTGGGTAAACGCCTCTGTTTATTCATAAACAGCATCATCATAATAAAGGCCTATCCTACTACTGGCCTGAAATGGAATGTCTTTGCTCAGGTTATTGACATATTTTCACGTTCTCAGGAGGAAGGCAGGATATAAAAAGGCAACTTCAATAAAAGAAACAAATATAATTAAGTAGTCAGACCTGTGAAATAAATGAAAGAATGAAAACAAAGAATCAAATAGGGAGCTTTTTCATTTGTGGCTTGAGGTCCAGGTACTGAACTTTGGGAAGCCACCATAAGGGAACATGCCTTTATATATTCTATATACTAATTACATTCAGAATCTTCCTGGGTTTGAACTGATCCCTGCACCCACTCAAACAGTAAGGACAGCTGGACTGTAACAGGGGAGGACCAAGTTGTTAGGGGATATTATTTCCTTGCTTATCAGATCTTCAAGGAATAGAGCACTTTGTAAATACAGAAGAGAAAAAATGGCCGTGTGTAGAAATCATCCATTTTGAGTTGGAAAAGCTAGTAGCTTTTTAATTTCTTGCTGTTCTGTGTAATATCTTCCACTTAAGATTAAAAAAAAAAAAAGCTCAGGGAATTTCCTTTACAAAAATGGATGTGAAGTTGAGAACTTGCTTCATGAGTAGGAATATGCTGTTTTCTTGAAATTAGCATGTTAAAAATGGCAGAGGAGAAAGCTTCCCCTGCCCACAACTTCAGAGGAAAACCCTGTTTTCAAAAGTGTCTCCAGAACCCAAATTTGAGCAGCAGCCAAAAGGATATGACCATTTAAGATCCTAGGTCACTTTTTGAGTACGCTTCTAAATCAAAGAAGTTTTGAAATACTTAAACATAAACTGTACTGTTCTCACCTGGAGCCAAAACACTCATTAATTTCAGAGCGCACTCAGCTATATTAACTCATATTAGCTTCAGATATTTCCATTAATGACCCCTGATTGTAAGGATTCACATAATAAAATCTATCAGAATCTAGGTCATCCTTGACTCAGAGGCCTTTAATCCTTTAGACTCCACCAATCCCTGGGAAATCCTAACACAAAGAATCAGTCAATATTAATAAGATTAGGAAGATCTTTCAGGAACAATTTACAATAGGGACCTGATTCAAACACCTCCTAGGTTATGTGCTACAACTAAAAGCACCTGAAATAAGTTACTACCAAGCCTCACGTGTGAATACCACACCAACGAAAAGATGAACTCCATGTCACTGCAACAGCAGAGCCAGAAGAGCTGTTAATCATAAAATAGAAATCACATTCTGTCACAGCTCAGGAAAATCAGTCCCTGTTAGGGCTTGATGTTGAATTCCAATGCAACTATTCAACTGATTTTAAAAAATCCTGACTATTAAAGCCTCAAATCACCAGACTCCTTGAGCACTTCCTAATTCACGCCGTGACCTACTCTGAACAGCTAGCTAGCTCAGACTGAGTGACTTGTTCCAGTTTCTCAGTGAAATCTGACACATTACACAGGACAACATGTATCTCATTTGCAGAAACTGACTCTCTGCTTGCATTCTTAGCACCAGCAAAATTTGTGAGCACCTATTCCTTTCACAGACGTACTCCAAACCACTGCTCATGTACCACTTGTCCTGTACACGGGGTGTGTGTAGATGCGCGCAGACATTTCAAACACTAACACGGTATTTCCACCTCCAGCTATGGTGACTTAGACTAAGCTTGCCAGTGATGCACGTGACCAGAAAAGGAGATAATCTCTGCACTGTATCACTTAGCATGTACTAAACCAAAGATACAGAATCCTGGAAAACAATGAAGAAATAACACAAAAATATTTTTTGTGCTTCCTTCAAATTGATCTATGCTTTGGTATGATTAATGGGAATACTAATGCATTAGTGGTAAAACCTGAATTAAGTCCATCAGAGATATCCAGCCACAAATCTGACTCATGCAAGCTACATCTAAAAACACAACAGTTGTCAGCTACACAGAAGCCTAAGGCAAATACCTAGCCCTAAAACATCCATGCTGAAGGTCCACAGTGGCTGCTATGGAAGTGAAGCTTTATTTATCAAGGTAACCATGGCTTTAAACAAGAACAACAATCCTCTCTGATTACTATACCTGTGGAAAAAGAAGAATGACTCCCACCCCTCCACTCCCTTCTTTTTGGGGGAGCATCTGGCACCTCTTATGCACTGTAACAACTTCTGCATTGTTCATGGATATAAAACAGAGGCAGTTCCCCTCCATCCAAGAGACAATACAGCTCTTTATTCCCATCTATTTCATCTGATGCAATACCCTTCATTTTACTCAAGTACTTAATGAGACCACTTACTGGAGGTTTGAAGGACATGTGTGCCTGTTACCTACAAATTAATGCTTCTGACTTAGAGCAAGGGACCACTTTAAACAAAATCTAAAACCTAAAAGAGATTGCTAAGAAAATCTTGCCTGCGTGTTTGGAATAACTATTAAACACCAGTCTAAAAACACGAGGAATGAGACCAGTGAAAAGCAAAGAACCAGTCACTCCAACCCATGCAAATTACCATAGTACAACATTTTTGCCAGTCATTCACAAAAAAAGGATGTTAATGGAAACAAGTAACTTTCCAGGGTATATGTTCTACCCCTTTGCTATATCAGAGAAGTATCATGTGTTGCAGAGCAGGCCCCTGCTCTGCAGGGGATGCTCATGCCAACACACTAAAGTGAACACCCATCACAGCAATGGAGGCTAGAGCAGAATGCAGCAGAATTCACTGAGATATGGGGATCCTCTTTTCCTGCCTGATTAGCACTGCTTCCACCTGTTGTAATGTAAGTGTGCAGAGAACCAAGGGCAGATGGAAAAAAACCCAAATAGAAACAGAATTGCTCTAGAGACAAACATCATAGCATCACAGAATGGTTTGGGTTGGAAGGGACCTTAAAGCCCATCTAGTCCCACCCCCCCTGCCATGGGCAGGGACACCTTCCACTAGACCAGGTTGCTCCAAGCCTCATCCAGCCTGGCCTTGAACACTTCCAGGGATGGGGCATCCACAGCTTCTCTGGGCAACCTGTGCCAGTGCCTCACCACCCTCTCCAGGAAGAACTTCTTCCTGATATCTAATCTAAACCTCCCCACTTTCAGTTTAAACCTGTTACCCCTTGTCCTGTCACTACAGGCCCTTGTAAAAAGTCCCCCCCAGCTTCCTTGTAGCCCCTTCAGGTACTGGAAGGTGCTATAAGGTCTCCCCGGAGCCTTCTCTTCTCCAGGCTGAAGAAGACCAATTCTCTCAGCCTTTCATCATAGGAGAGGTGCTCCAGCCCTCTGATCATCTTCGTGGCCTGCCGTCAACCCTGTTTTCCCCTGCTACTATGCCAGGCATGTAGAAATCTACTGTGAGCAGTAACAGATAGCTTTTTCATAATCTGCATTAGGAAGTCACATAGCCACCAGTTCAGCTTAATTTGTGGCAGGGCTTCAGCCTGTGTTTATGTTTAAGCACCTGTTCAAGTGCTGATGTGAATCTGGCTTCACTGCACAGCCTTTAGGAAATTGCCTTTTCTACCTTGATTTCCTCACACCAACATGGTGCAGATAATAAAACTTTTCAGCACAATTAACCTTCATCAGCTGATGTGTCTTCACGCTAAGAACGCATCCAGCGCTGTTTCAGCCGAAAGAACTGATGGTTGTTATAAATTGGATGCATACTTCAACATCATTTTCCAAAGTCACATTCAAGGTCTCATGGAAATGTCAACAGAAACATAGAAAACCATGTCTGTAATGATAAGCTGTAATATGACCGCATGCCACCAGCAAAGTGTCACGCAATCACAGCATGCCTAATAAAATGTGACAAGATGGGATATGACCAGGCACTACATATGAAATGCCACAATATGCGAATTCCACAGTAAGATACAGCTGATGAGATGCCCTGCTACAAGAAGTAATGTTGTTAGATAGCACCAAACTGGTTGGGAAGAAACGATGAGTGGAAAGAAAGGGAACATTCTGTGAAAAAACCCATCTGATCTCTTTCTAACTTCTTTCTTGCTTTTTCTCTTTTCCTCGCCAATTTCTTGACATTCATCCCTGGTTGGGCTGCATCTGGTGCTTCTGTATGCTGACGCTTTTTAATTAGCAACCTTGCCTATGGCAAAAGGATTTGCAATGCCTAAACATCTGATGCTTTTTCCAAGTCCTGCGTGGACCAGATTGATACAGCACAAAATAATCTCCTCTCAAGGGAAACGTGACTTGGGTAGCTGCGCTTACATCAGGGAGCATGCAGATCCCCCGCCCAAGGTCATGTAAATATAATGCAGGGACTACTCGCTCTAGGAGAGAAAGATGGCTTATAACTGCAGAATCAGAAGTACACGTTCTGTGCCGCTTCTGCTACCACCGTGAACTGCAAAAACATGTTCCTCTTCTGGTATAATTTTAGTACAAGTTATTTGTAATTACGAATGTCATTAACTGCAGTGATTGTATTAAGCAAATCAAAATCTGCACTTGATCATATTGATAACAGCCTTGGAGAAGTTCTTCCTACATCAGAAGATTTACTCAGATTCACACCAGTGTAATACAGTAGTTTGGTGCAGGAGAAGCTTTCCACAGCTGTAAAAGATACACTACAAATTCAGCAATTTACTTAAACAAATGCAGGTACCATTACATTTTCCTCTAAATTGTTTGCTAGTTCTAAACAGTCCACTGCTTCTCAAATGAGAGTTGCACCACCTCTTCCCTCTGTGCTTTTTCCAGTGACTGGCTGTATCACATGCAGTCTTACCCTGATGTGCTGCTTTGAGCCTTTTGTGCAACGTCACGCACTACACCGTAGAAATCTCAGAAAGAAATAATTGGTGACAATTCTGAATTATTCTGAAACCTGCTAAGAATTAAACAAACTGTTGGACCTTTCCCTAAACAGTCTTATGGGATCCATCAACTTGAACCACTACGCTGACACTCATCATTTTAAACTAGCTGTGTAGGCTCCGTTGTGTACAATATCTTTAAGGAGCAATGGGATGCGTCTTCTGAGTGATGAGTGGATCACAGGAATGTTCCTTTATGGCTCTGACGAAGATTTACTCAGTACGCAAATTATCTATCACAGGCACTGGGCTGCCAAGTTGGTTGTCTTTGTACACAGCAGTAAAAGCTGCAAGTCCACACGCTGGAACTGGAGAAGCTCATCTTCCTCAGTGTCAGGAAATCAGGAAAATGGTCTGTAATATGACTAATAAAAGGGTACTTTATGAGAGTTGGCACATCCTCTTTAAAGGTGCTCATAAAACACGCTTCTAGCTGCATCATGAACCACTGTTCCCTGGAGCGCAAGGCATACAGGCTGGAGACTCGCCTCCAAAAAACACCAGCAAGGGCACTCAAAAGCCAGTGACAATATTTGAGCGAAGCCAAGCATTAGTCAAAATGCTGGTGAACGGCCTGAAAAATGCAGATAGCAAAGTGTGAACCAAAATGCAGGCTACAGGAATCCTTTGGCTAACACGAGGCAGAATGGTGGAAAGTATTGCTCTTCCATGCACCTGCCCTTGCTCTGCTGCAGGTTCGACCTCCTGAGATTTGGTCTATACGTCTGCATTTACGAACATTTAATTCTTATTACCTTGATTCTATCTCACATTTTTTTTGCCATCACAGATGGCAGAAATTTATTCACTAGCAGTCTGGCCGTACTTCAAACTCCCCTGCTCAAGAGCGAGATGTGCTGCCAGGATAGAACAGCTCTCTCCATTCCCAGCTTCTTCTTAATCGTTCATGAAAAAAACTTCCTTCTAGACAACAAATGGACAGGAAAGAGAGGCACCCCACACCACCCCAGCTGTCCTGGTTCTGCAGTCCCAGATCTTTGGTAGCTTTACAGACAAGACTTAACTCTGCAAAGAAACCACCAACGCAAATGACTGGTGAATGTTTGCATTTTGGTCAAAGCCACAATCTATGCTCCCGAGTTGGAGATGGCAATTGATTGCTGAGAACCCAGAATGAACTTTTACATAGCTCACGAAAATAACTCTTGTTAGACCAGCAGAGCCCTTTCTACAGCCGCAATTATCAGAATGGTAACAGTAAGCTGGCAGCGTATCTGTCTTCCTCAAGGAATCCCCCATCCAGTCAAGGGACTGCACACAGGTTACCTGTATGTGCAGATCTGGCAGTTCACTTCTCCCATGTCCTCTGCTCTCTGCCTGCAAATCCACCTCTGATGGGAACATCAGAATGTTTACCAACTGAGCACTTATTAAAAAAACATCTTCAGAGACCAAGACTTTTTCAGGACTTCTAGAAGTTGCCAGCAAGTGGAATCACTAAACTGATTATCCCCTTCGCCACAACCCTCTATTATCTAATGGGCGATTGCTCTGCAAAGTCAATATTAACAGTTAAAGTCAAATAACAATTTACTAAGTTCAGTAACATTAACTTTGAATCCTTGGTCAATTTACAACCATGGCAGAATTATACACTATATCCCAGAACACAGTCATGTTTGCTCCATGATTAACTTTTGATTCATTTTGTCAACTCTTCTTGGGAGAGTCAACAGCAGCAGATCATAAGCTTTCTGCTCCCTGTTTCCCAGCAACTCTGCCACAACATCAGGGCCAAGCCCTGTCAAAATTAGTGACCTACACTGAAATAAGCTCCTAATCACAATATTCAACCAAAGCAGAGAGAATTTAACTTCACAGGCCTTGGTTATCAAGTAAAATAAAGTTAGCAGTGCCTGCAATAAAACACAGTTACTGTTCCTAACTGACAGGGTAAACCCACTCCCATTACTCACTTGACTAGCCCCCCTGATGTCCATGGGGTGACCAAGGTGACCTGATGAACACAAGCAATTTAGGTCTATGTAGGAAACTGCCTGACACTTCATGGTCCAGGACGTGGCTCTCAGTTGTTACGGCCTTATCAGACAAGCTGTTCAGAGTGAAACTTCCCATACGAGGTATCTACCTAAGGCTGAACTTGATGAATTTTGAGGTAAAATATCCAGAATGAGAGAAAGGGGAAAAAGGACTTACTTTGTGTTAGAAAGAGAGTCTTATTTCTGCTCACATGAGATGCTCCAGACCCTCCATGCTTTTAAACAAGGGTTTGAAATTTAGCAGGGCATTGCCTGAAGTC
Source organism: Eurypyga helias (assembly GCF_000690775.1). Classification (NCBI taxonomy): domain Eukaryota; kingdom Metazoa; phylum Chordata; class Aves; order Eurypygiformes; family Eurypygidae; genus Eurypyga; species Eurypyga helias. The sequence continues at coordinate 126,978 of NW_010262296.1, forward strand.
AAGAATATACATTATGTCATCCCTGTGAAAATTTGCCCAAATTTGGTCACTCAGAAGACCTCTGCCAAGTTCCAGTTTGCACATGTTCAGAAAGAACCTGCTAAGAGTCTGGCAGTTCGTTTTTCTCACCATTAAATATGTAATGAGCGGACTCACCCCCCCATTCAGTGCACTAGGTAGACCTGGCAGGCTCCACATGGAACTGCAAGCACCAGCACCTCGTCCTATTGCTCTTCTGACCTACCAAGGCCAACAAAGCATAGGGCACATGGCCGGAAAACACACTACTGCCTCTCCTGCTTTTTGCTGCTGTCTTGCAGGACTCAAGGCAACACAAAGGTAGCAATCTGAAGCCCACTGAGGTACAACAGACGTAGAGGTGGTAAAACATGCTTTTTATGCCCTGACGAGCTATAAAGCAATTGCAGAACTGCTTTGTAGTTCAGGTAAGACCCATATACTGTAAATGGATCTAAATTCAGTGAAGTTGCTTCTTGTTCTTAAATTAGGGACTTCATTATCAGCCAATACAACAAGTAATACAACAAAACTTTACTCCAGTTGTATAGAGGATACACTGAGGTACATATACTTGCTCTTAAAAACCTACATTAAACCTAAAAGCTTAAAATCCCACTTATGTAGCCAAGAATGTCTTTGCATGTAGACATCACACACAGCTATCTATGTGTAGCCTCATCTCAACGCTTACTTGACAAAAGCAATTCCCTGGCTTTTCTATACTGTTTAAACCAGCCGCATCAGAAACTGCTGGTAACTATTTCCTGCCACTTTAAGGCAGGCAAACAAAACTGATTGCTAAACAGACAAGAAATTCTTTATGGAAAGTAAAGACATTTACAAGATGGTAAGTCATCATTTAATTATGGAAGAGGATATTAGTAGTTTTTAATGATAAGGAAATGGTGACAGTGCTCTGTTGTGTCTACATTTTTATACTTTGAATTGTAAAGCACAGTTGTGAAACGCGTATGAAACTATGAGGCCAATGTAAAATATTAAGATTCAGACAATGAATTAGAAGATGCTTTTATTGTTTGTCTTGAGGTTTTTGCATCTTCAGGTTGTGATTTTATCACATCTGTAACCTCCTCTCCAGGAGGCTCAAAAACTGTTCTTTAACACAAATGAAACGACAGCCAAGAATCCGTACCATCATTTGATCCTAGCAGCTAAGAACTCACAGAGAAACATCAACTATCATGAGATTTGTGATAAAACTGCAAGATCTGACAATCCTGCCAATAATTGATTCAAATCTGAAGAAAGAACCTGAATTCAATCACACTTGGCCCGGAGAGAAATTATTTGGGTACAAGTCTCTTGAACGCATTTATTCCAGTATAATAATTTATAACTTCACCCTGCCATACAGATAATTGGATTTGATTCCCAAGGTACCAGGTTTCTGCTCACACCATCAGGAATGTCTTGGAACAAAAGGGTATGAAAATATTGGCTATCAACTAAGAGAGCATAATGAATAGTGTAGGACAGTGGGACACACATCATCTCTTTTATAGGCAGGGCAATAGAACAACTATATTATTCATGAGTTATGACACTAACAATCACTTAAGAGACCGTTCTAAATTTATGCCTCTAAAATGTTTTTTACCATACCAGAAAGTCATTATTTCACTCTATTGCCTGGATTCTTAAGTAAGGCCACTTTAAAAAAGTCAAAATTATTGTTATGCTTAATTGATAGTCTTTCCCATATTCCTTCAACCGTATGTCAGTGTTTAGCAGAAGGAATCCTCTTACAACGCTTTCACATGAAATGTGCAGTGATTCAAGTCTCTTGTAGTATAAAAAAACTACTCTTAACTTTCATTGCTCATGGGATCTCTGGATTTAAATGACTCCCTAATTCAATACTATATATTGTCCTGAAGGAATTCTAGCAAGGTAGATTACAAAAGGAAACATTTCTTTGACGAGATCACTTTTTAAAACTGGGAGCTGTTAAAAGTTTCTCAGGTGCTGGGAATCTGAGCAGTCACACGTGGAGAGGAGGAGGTGGGCAGAGTACAGGTGAGGCAGTGAGAAGTTCCCAATCAATGCACTCATCCACTCCTAGGAATTACCGCATCAGAAATGTAATTCCTGTGTGCTAGGAAGACTGTCAGACGCAACATGTTTATTGCAGGAACATATTTAGAATATTTCCATAAAAACCATGTCAGTAAGACTGATTTTTCAACTCTATTCTCCCTTTCACCAGTTCTGTCTCAGTAGATTAATATACCAAGAAATAATGAAAATCTGGGAAACTTAAATGAAAAATACATCCAGCCCATAGTTTCCGGTATTACTGCCAAGAAAACATGGAGGGAACTGTTTATTCATTCCCAAAGACATAAGGGAAACTGTTGTTAATAGTTTAAGAAATGGTTTTAAGAACTACAAAGGGTGAAATGAGTAATGATGGTTATTATTAAGTAACTAATAATGCCTTCTAGAATAATGCAAAATCTGCTGGGTGTTAAACACGTTAACAGGCCAGCCAAATGGCTTTCTCTGCACCCCAAGCCACTCCAGGTGCTGGGTGTGGATGGGCATACTACAGTCCAGCGTCAGGCACAGCATGGCAGGACGGGCAAAGCTAGTGTCAGCACTGTAACTTGAATGCCTCCTGGTAAAGCAGCAGCAATGGATCTCAGATCTCCCTGTATTTTACTGTCCAGCAAAAGGACATCTGCTAGACTTAAAATCTGACTCTGAACTCTAACTCACTAAAAGTGCTACTGACTCAAAGAGAATTTTGCTTGTTAAATTCTGACTTTAAAATGGGAATGTAATGTTACCTTTGTTGTTTCGGAAATCCTAGAAATCACAGTGAATTTATTTTTAAGCAGTTTCATAAAATGAGCATGGATGGTGCAGATTTGACCTTTTCAAGCGGGCGAGTGGCTGGAGCCAGAGCAAGCATTTGGTACAGCCCAGCTCTGTAAGCTGGGAGGTCTCACTGGGCTGAGCACATTTCCTAGTCAGAGCCCAGGGAAAACCAACTGAGGTCAGTCGGTATGAAACAGAGAAATGACATAATACTGTCATAGGCATGGTAGCAAAGGAAGGACATTTGCATTTCTTAAGTTTAGAGGAATCCAGAAGTCTTATATTTGTATTGAAGAATGACTATTACATTGGTTAACTCACCATCTTACAATATATGTGAAGAGCCAAGTAAGTGTTTGTCCCCCACAGGAGTGAATTAACACAGGGGGAAGGAAGTGAACATTTCCTATCTCTTGCAGAGCTACTGTGCATCCTCTGATGCTGGGGTGCTGCTGGAGACTGCAATAACTTCAGCAGCCTCTTTGCACCCAACCAAACAGCTGTCATTCATTCTGATGAATGTGGATTCCTGGGTCCACCCCAACTTTGCTGATCTCACAGTTCAGTGCTACAGCTCCTTCATATGTCCCTCTGGAGAAAGAGGCACCCAGAGTCTGACCACTATTCATCTCCCTAAAACTGACTACAAGAACTTACTGAGCTTTCCAAAAAGGCATCACAGCTCCTCTCTACCCAATGCGTAAATGTCAATAAGGCAGAGATTTAGTGTTTACACTCAGTATCTAGTAAACAGCATTGATGTCACAAAACACTGGTTTTTTAATAGTTTCAAAAAAAGCGTGCATCTTTGTACATCTGCATTTCTATACACTAAACAGGGCTCATTAAATCCAGGTGAGCAGGAAAATTCCCTTCTTGTTGAAGAAGGGTAGAAGTGCACTACATTTGGATTGCATAGTGCACTGCAATCCAAAACCCTTTATGCAGGGAAGCTGTAGTTCCCAACCCCAAATTAGGCTACACAGTACCGGTAATCATCATCAGAAGTTTAGATGATAGAAAACATATTATACTGATAACTTCCTGGAGTCACACCTATCTTTGTGTTACTAGTCACCACCTGCATAGGTGAAGCGAGGTTAATCACAGTAGGAAACTTATGATATAATTTTGACTGAGGAAATAACCAATTAAGTTTCGCCTGCAGCAAACAAGCATAGCTGCAAGCGTTTGAGACACTCTAGAAACAATAGTACTATTCACGAGCTTGAAGTAACTAGATTTCAGTGTATCGCAGAAGCAGGATGTAAAAGGACAACTTTCCTGTCAATCAACAACTATAATGGACACGCTGTAGCTCCAACTATCTTCTGTATATATATGAACATGTGCATACCCCATTTATTTCAGGAGGCTCCCCAACAGGTTGAAGCCTGCTACACACAACTTCTTTGAAACAGGTAAATTAACAAACACATGCAAAGCTTTCAGCTTCTACGAGCATCTTTCTGATCAAGTGTGCTTTTGCAAACGGATGCTGCAGAGCATGAAAACAGCTATTCTGACTAATTCCATCTCTCTCAGCAGAAACCCTATCTTTAAAAGTCACTCATCACTGAATGGCCTTTGGTCCGCAGAAAAATGTTAAGTATGCTTTAATTACATCCCCAGTGGCCTCCCATTTGATGTCCTGTCCACTGTGTCTCTGGCTAGACAGCCTTATCTGGATATTTTTCAATTACACTAAACAGTTATTCAGGTCCTCGCTGATTCACTGTATCAGTATGTGGCTATTTGCTCTTTAACTGTAATTTTGAAAAGTGAAGTCTGCCTCATTAAACAATGTAAGATTTCCAGTAACACTTAATAACGATGGCTACATTAATTAACATCACATTCAAATGGAACGCCTCTGAGGACACCTATCACACTGCTAGCATGTTTATACCTAACGTGTTAATATCAACTCATGTTCTTACAAGAAAATTCTTGCTTTATAACAATACATTCTTGTGAATTAAGCACCGCTTGATGTGTTAGATAAGTTGTCCCTATATTTTAGTGGAGTATATCATTCATATGTTTCATGTACATTTTGTTTCCTCTTCACAACAGTCACATTCATCAAATGAACCTGATATCAGCCCTGTGTGGTGAAGATGCCTTTTCTACATCACCTGAGTTTTCAGAGTTAGCTTGTTGCAGCACTTGCAATACACAGAAAAATCCCCTCACGCACGCCTTACCTCTTTGGTGTGGGTATGGAAGGAGACTGACATGTCCAAGAGAAGTTTCCTCTGTTCCACCCTCCGAACAAAGTCCTGAATTCGTACTTCCAGATGCCGGGCTGCTTTATAGATCTCTTCAGGGTCACATTCCCCAGTCTGAGCCAACTGCTCTGCAGCCTCCAAAAGCTTGTCTGCATTGGTGTACGTATTCTACCAGCAAACAAAACAAGAAACGGAGTGTAATTAATAAAACTGTTGCAAGTACACCCCTGAAACAGGCAGTTTACACTTTCAAAGGCATGAAAGCAAGTGATTACCAGAGTTCTAAAACAACAGTAAGAATCCCTACTGGCACTGCCATCTGTGAAAGGAACATGTATAAAGCCACACAGACTAATCCCTGAGTACACATGAAATAGTTTCTTATTCGAAACACACCACCCCAGCCCAATCCAGCCAGGCACAGTGCAGGACTGTGCACTTGTTTATTTCCAAGTTCCCTGGAATTTCTCAAAGATAATGTAATGAAGCAAGTGGGACTAACCACCTCAGAAGCCTACGGTGCCTCACGTGACACTTGGCTAAAGGCTCATTGCAAAGGCCTCCCAATGGCTATCACATTACAGCATGTAATCATCTTAGCCAGAGATGTCTCATCCTCGAGAAACATTTACCTTTCACGGGCTTTTGTGAGATAACTTGAGAACATTATGTCTTTAAGTTGCTTCTATGTTTTTTCGTCATCTACTGTTCTGCATCATATTGCTAAACAGAGTAAGTCGGATTAGCTTGTAGCTGCCAGTAGGTAATGCTCAGATTGCTTTGGAGGGACATAATTTCCAGTCTGTCCAAGGTACGTATCTGCCCTCCATTACATAAGAATTTGAACACTTCACCATCCTGAATAGATTTACCCCATAGCCATGGCCTTTGCGATATGGGGTGTATTACCCCTGCTTTACAGGGAAGGAACTGTATAATGAAGCAGCTACGCGATGCACTCAAGACATGCTGGACTGTGGAGGAACAGAGGCGAATTCCATAAAGCTCATCTCAGCTTTCAAACTACCTGCCCATCCTTTCTCTCCCCCTTTGATGTTTCTGGAAATCACCATTGAACTAATACCTCAGAGTCTCATAAATAACAGCATGAATGGAAAGGGAGTGCGGTCATCTTCTCCACAGCCATGGAGCCATGGCCTAGCTAACTAAACACAGCCAAGCCCTCGCTGTCATAGAAAAGCTTTCTTCACTCAAGTTGAGGCCAACAGCTCTGTGGCGTTTAACACTTCACAAAAATAAGGAGAGACAAAGATGTCAGCTCAAGGGTGTTCCCAGCACAGAGTGAGATCTTCAGAAATGCTTGTCCTTGGCCTAAGACTGCTCCCACTGGGAATTTTAACCTCTGCATCAGTAAAAGCAAAATTGTAGCACTTTCCTTTTAAAACTTTCCTTTTAAAAATCCCACTGAGAATCCTGCTCAGTTTAAAAAACAAACAAACATCAGATTTGTACACATACACAAAATATGTTTGAACCCTGTGGACACACATATACTTCTGTGCACAAAGGGAACACTGTCAAGCATCAAAGCCATGAATCAAGTCATGTTGCTCTTACTTAGATAATATCCTGCTGCAGTCAATAGTTGTTGCTGGAGGAAAATATTCACTACAGAGATGAAACACTGGCCACCAAGTGTTTAATGGGGGAAAATATTTCCAGTTATAAAAAGCAGAAAGAAAACAGCTCATTCACTGTTCATTTTCCCAGTTTCTGAGGGCTGACTAAAAATGTACAATATTTGCATTTCTCCTTTTTGGACTGTGAAGAACATATTCTAGACAGTTTTGTTACCGATAGTAAATTTTTATTCCCTCACTTTCAGGCCGCTGCTGTAATAGGTTGTTAACAGTGGCAAAATGTTATGTTTTAATAATCATTTTTTGGAAACCTCTTTAGCTGAGAATTTGTAAAAAATGTTCCATTTATTATGAGCTGAATTAGGGTCCATTTCACTTAACGGCATCCTTTCAGAATGATCGTCTTCCAATAGTATTTGGAGAAAATGCCAAATTTAGCTCTATTTTTCTAAGTCTACTCCACTGTAGGGTTTTTCACACATCACCACTACAACAGCTCAAACACCAGTCCAGCTCCCTGGGCAGAAGGCTGTCCCCTGCTTTTATTTATATTATTTAGTATACTTTTAAACACATTCACCCTCTGCTTATGGCATGCACACAAACACCTTTGCTGCATTTGTCCCTAACACATATATTTATCCCTGAAAATTATTTCAAGTTTACTGACTCCGACATGTGAGATGAGGTGAGTTCCCCAATATGACGGTCAGCTATACACTGCGTGGTGAGAAGGGCACAGGCTGAGCCCAAGATTTTGGGTTGGAAAAGAGTGCAGATTGGCCTCAACAGAGGCTCTGGCCACACTGCAGAGACAGTAAAAGGATGCAGCGGTCCTGCAATAATCTCTTTGCATTGCACAAGGCTCTCCAAAGGCAAAGGGGATTTTCCGCAAGGAAGCCAGCTGGATGTGGAAGGAGGCACATGGAGTTTTGCCTGGGCTGTGCCAGGCACTGTCAGCATACAGCGATGCTTCCCTGAAGCATTCTTTCCAAATTTTGGACACAGTTGCTTAAATGTGTCGTGCACAGGAAGCCTGAACACAGCACATAAAGTATGGTGAAATTTTTGTTTACCTCTCTTTCTGTCTTTGTCCACTGAGTTCCCACCTAAGTGTCTGGGGTTTAAAAACAGGTGCAGTTTATGATAGGAAAACACTAATGGTTTTATCCCTGTCATTCAGGAAGGAAGGCCTGGTGCTGAGAGATTTCCAGCTCGCTGTTGCAGATTTAAGAGGTTTAGATACATAACAGATAAGCAACCACATTTGGGAGTTAATCACACTCGCCTTGACCTTCAGAGTTTGACATATTCGTGAAAAGATTGTCATCTACTGTCAGACAAGATAAAGGGAGCACGAGCCAAATAAACTAGAGGTTAGTTATTTGGTGAGGGCCTGCTCTACTTCTGTTCATCTGCTCCAAGTGCACATAAACCATGTCAGATGATGTTATGCCTATCAAATATTTTCATGTACATCTACTTCTCTACAAGCGCTGAACTGAAGCTGTGTGGAACCCGAGAGCTTCATCCTGGTCGATACTCTAATGCTGCACTGCTCGTCTGCTCTGTACGTTTTCATCCTCAGCTCACTCTCTTGTTGGTAAACTCCAGTACAGACCCTTACTTCACTTGTTAGAAGCACTTTGTACTTTTTTGGTGTGACATAACCCCAGATCATGCAGGATTGGAATCCAAGAGAGAATTAAGTCTCATGATGAAGGAAAGCATATAATGCCTCCTTGCCCTGTTACCCCCAGCCACAAGAGGTCACCTCAGACACGCAGTGTTTCCAAGATCTGGAAGAATCTACCAGAACAAATGATCTAGGTACATCTTCAAACTGGCATCAAGATTCAACATTTTGGAAGAAGGTAAGACCTAATGCAACCGCAGGGGGAAGTTTTTCCTACTAGAAGTACAATAACGGCTGTGCCCTGCTCTGCAAACCACAGAACCATGGAAGGTTTTCTGTGGCGTCCTGAGGGAGGTGACACCAAAAGCGGCTAATCCCTCTAGAAAGAGGGATTAACCCATACTTTCTCTTCTACATCTGTGGAAATTTGTTCCTGTCAAACAGTAATAGTATGACTTCCACAGGAAACAAATCTAGGAGTTCTAAAACTATACGCTCTCTGAAACTTTAGGGATGTTTTGTACTTTTTCCTAATGTTGCATTAACCCCTTGAGAGAACTGTTACATGTAAACCCTTGAAATACTCAGTGATCTGCTAACTGGCATTACCTACTTCTGCACTGTTTCAAGCACAAATCCAACTTCCATCTCAAATCTCAATAATCTTTCTGTACTAATCTTTGCATAATCACCTCTTTCAATCATGAAACCTGCAATCACAAGAAAATGAAACTGCACCCTTTGGGTTTTAGCATGGAAATGGCTGTAATATAGGCTTTTGGAATTCATTTTAGACAGAACCAGGAGGCTTTCATATCTCTTCTGTTTCTTGCAAATAACAAAAAAGAAACACAATTATGGAAAAGAAATAGACTAACAAAACCTATACAACAATCCCTACCACAACCGGAATCGGAGGTGATTTTTGTCTTATCCCATGGCAATATTTACTGACAGGATTCCCATAACACTGGTTCATTAATTGTTAACAGTTTGATACTCTGTAGGAAGCTGAAAAAAAAAAAAAGGTGTATGAAAAAGCTGATGTGAAAACTGCCTGTTACATTTATCATAAGCTCTTTTTCTCCAGACTGAAAGGACACACCTTCCAGCAGCTTCACCAGTTCTGTTGCTGCCTTCTGGATGCATTCAAATACCTTAATATCCTTTTTAAATTAGAAAAAATAATCATACAATACCAATCATACATATTTTTGCTTTTCACTGCCAAATACATGCAAAGAGCATTTTGGTTTCAACCCAAGTGCATTTTCAGAAAATGGTTCCATGTAGTTTTCCCTCTGCTGGCAACTACACTTGTCACTAGTTTATTGCTGCATGTTACTAGTCAGGCTGCATTGAAAATAGCTGTGTATGATGGCAGTCCAGGGCAGAGTTTGTGGGCCAAATCTAGGAAATTTTATTCCAGAACAATCTCCCCTGGCACAGTATTTTAAAGCTGTTTGTTATATTTGAGAGGTTTTCATGGTAACAGTCTTCAAGATCTCCAGTGTGTTGTGAACCATGCCAATCAGCCAGGGAAAGATGTTTAGTCGTAGACATCAGGAGAAACTTGAGGTAGGGGAATGGGGCAGGCGAGCAGGCGCACTATTGCACGGGACACAAACGCCATACCTTAGACACTGCAATTCCCAAGTACAAGCTCAGATAAGGGGAATGAGGCAGCACTGGTTTGCTTTATTCTGTGTTAATCAAGTTCTGGGGTTGTGAAAGACTGTTCCAGGCAAAGGTTCCTCCTATTGATTCAGAGAGTTTTATCCCCTAGGTTTTACCATGCAAAAGGCACGGAAGAGATGGCATCTCTAGAGGCCAGTAAGTACTGACTCAAGAGGGAACTTAGATGGCTAGCTTAGATCTGATCTTTTTGACTAAAGGCTAGTGATGTCAATCCCATCTTATGCCTTCAGGGTAAAGCTTAGGAGACTTTTTAAGCTTTCTCTGATGTGATATCTAAGTTCTTTAGAGTCGTGACTCACTCTTCAACACTAAAGTTGATGAAATTGCAGTATTAATACTCCTGCTGTGAAGATGGGATGTAAAGACAAAGTTCAAAGACTGATCCATCTCTCACTGAAAACACTAAAAAGGGTCTTACTGACTCCAGTGGGAACTGGGACAGCTTCTGAGCTATTTACTCAAGGTCGCAGGAGGAGGCAAAAAATGGCAAAGGGCTAAAAATAGAGTTCCGGAAACCTTGTACCCCTGTTCTGCACACGGACAGTGGGTAGCACTCCTTGCAGAAACCTTTGCACGATTCACACTCACAACATGATAATTACAGAGGTGATTCTGGATTTCTTCTCAAACCTTATAAACTATTGTTATCCTTCATTACGAAGCTCAGTTACTGCTATCAGATTCTTTGCTCAAACCACTTTGTTAAAATTAGCTCCAGTTTTTTGTTTAGGTTAAATGACCTCACAGTCAGGCTTTTGTGGAGAATTTTATCTTTAGCAATTTGATATTCTAAAGCTAAAATAAGTGACCAAAATGAAGCATTTCTTTGATAAATAAATCTGAGCTTTCAGGAAGCATCCACCATTGTCAAAATTCCTCCTCCCTTAAGAAGGGGCAAAAGCTAAGTGCATATGATGATCTAATGTAAGATGTGATTTTATTCAGTTTGAATTTCACATCATCACATCACAACCTGTATTCCTACCTGTGCTCTATTGCTCTAATTCAAAACAGACTTAGCAGGAATTACAGTTACAGCAGTTTAAGGCAGAACATCTCTCTGAGGTCATGAAGCCACTTGCTCTACCAGTACAGGATTCTTCCCTATGCTACACTAGAATGGAAACTTCTTCAGACCTTTTTAGGAAACACCCAGGTTAAGAAAGGTTCCATCACCTTCTTTTGCAGACTTTTCTTCCCTTAGATATGGAAATTCATCTCAAGTTTTTCTTGTCATAATTTTGCACCAGTTCTCCTTGTACTGGCCTTGAAGTTTGAGCTCTCCAAACACTACAGCCTGTTATATTCATCTTTTGAGGGACACAGAAGCACATGCCTACCTTTAAATGAGTGAATCACATCTGTTGGAGTAGTTTAACACATGAGGGTCTCAGGTAAGTTTGTGAGCGCAAGCCTGTGTGAGTGTGAGTCCAAGTATTAATCTCTCGGCAATTTCAATGAAATTACTACCATTCTCAGAACTGCATCCATTTGCGAACACAGTGTAGGAATCAGAATGCCTGGAATGTCACCTGTACATGCTTCAGCACACCAGCAATGCATAGAACATCTCTCTCCCAGCTCCTGGAAAAGTTACATTTGCTGCTGGTACAGGGGGGTGAAAGGTCCTTATGTCTCTCACCTCCCATAGTGGGACTACGGCTCATTCACAAGGTTTTAAATTCTGTTTCTCCAGACATATTCTGACCCAGCATCTGTATTTACTGTTACTTCTTTCCTTAGCTCAGTTCAGGAACATCCACAGATCAGGGGAATGTGAGTTTGCTCCCATTTCAGATGGCTAAGAGGCCTGATACAATACTATGCTGCTGCTAATTACTGCTTTACACCTCCAGTGATTCCATGGTTTCAGTGGATTATCTAAACATAAGGGATTTTTCAGCAAAGTTCCCAGGAATGACAAGGTGGCTAGCACACAACATCCTCACTAACCATTGCCAAGAACCATATATTTTTCTGTGTATCATTATCTTTTATTTATGATTTTCCCCTCAGGGTTCACATACAAATTGAGATGAATTTATTATTTCAATTTAAAAGAATGACACTTACACATTACACCAAATGCTGAAACCCCAGATAAATTGTTTAAAAGCTAACTTAGACCTGCAAACTAATAAATAAGCAAGATTAGAATTAACAGCTGGAAATACATTAGCTAAAAGAATTCCTCTTTGTGCTATTTCATATTGAGTGGTTACTTAAGATTAAAAAGGGATGTTGCCTATGGTATATTTTATCACATCAACGGTTCATCTCAATCAGGAGTGCAGGCATTCATCAAGTAGAGAATACTCTTATTACCACAATCATGCTAATTAACTCCAGTGTCATCACAATCATTATTCAATGAAATGCCAGTGAAACATAGAGTGAAATAATGTTTTAAATGCCATCTAATATCACACATCATCTCTGATACTAATAAATATGCAAAGACACATAGATGCAACGTGCCTGCAGATGCCACACACACGGAAGAACAAGCTAGAACTTCGTAGCTCAGTGTGGTCAGCTTAACATCACTGAATTTTTCTGTCGCTACTGGAAAGTGCCATCTATGCAAGGACTTCACTTTGAATGCCTCCAGAGCTATTTTCTTCTAAATCAGAACACTCAAAAGCATGTCTGGAACAGATCTAGATGTTTTAAACCCCTGCTTTTTTTTTTTTTTTTTAACGCTGCAAGATACATTTTTATTTCCACTGTAAGGGGGAAGACAAGGGATTTCATTCTTTTCACAGGCAGAATGACTACACCCACCAAAGGCTTCACCTGGACCCCAGCAAGCTTCCCCTATTTTATTTTAATGGGTATATATGTGCAATCCCCTCTACTAAATAAACCACAAAGCACTTGCTTTATATGAGGTAAGTAAATAGTCCTACTCTTTCCAGGGAAGCAATCCCTGTCCTTCATGTTCTAAGGGGGACATATCATTGCAGGGTTACACCAGAGTCTGATACACGTCCTTGAAGAAGGTGCAGTGTAAACTACTAGAAATACACACACCTTTACACCTTGTGAGAAGGGATTGAAGACGTTTTGATCTACAAAACTCCGCATCAGAGCTGGAAGAACACCCCCCTTTGGCACAAGAATGAAGTTTTAACCCCACAAAGCTGTCTTCAAAATCTTTCCTGAGGCAAGAGAAGTTGCCAGCTGAGAGCAGTGCCGCCCCAGGAAGGCTCATCCACTCTAACACAAACTACTCCATTTACAAACTAAGGAAGCATCAGAAGAAATAATTTTCAGAGACTGCATTGAAAAACATTGACAGCTTTAACTGAGGTGGTCTCACAGCCCTGTAAAGCCAGCAGTTATACCTCACTTTGGCACATCAGGGCACCCTGAATAGAAAGAGCATCTGCTTAATGCAGAGACCCATTTTGTACTTGTAG
>NW_010262296.1:140444-140839 GCF_000690775.1 Eurypyga helias
GGGTTAAGTAGGTAAAGATCAATTAATACTCTTTGGAATATTTTCTTTTTCCTGTCACCATACTGCACTTCTGGGAGAAGCAGCATACCTAAACAGCATATTAAAATGAGATGATGAAATACTCCCACTGCTGTTAAATATTCAATGGACTCTACAAGGACATACAAGAATCAGGGAAGATTTCTGAAATTGACGGTTATTGGCCAAGTTTTATCCTAGCACCTGATCCTTGGTAATATCCATAAAAAGAGCTTGATTCCTTCTCTTTGAGAACATCATTGCACAGTAAAGGGCACATGGAAGTGAGCAACAGCAAGGACAGCAGAAGAATGAAGACAAGTACAGGCTCGGTGGAGAGTGGATAGCAATTAGCCGTGAGGAGAAGGACTTGGGGG
>NW_010262297.1:0-23770 GCF_000690775.1 Eurypyga helias
CTGGAGACTCAAAAGCCGACTGGACTTGCTCATGTGTAATCTACTCTAGGTAGGGGGGTTGGACTAGATGATCTCTAGAGGTCCCTTCCAACCCCTTCCACTCTGTGACTCTCTGACTCAAGGAAACTGTTCTTAGATTTTGGAAAAAGTAAAGCATCTTGGTCAAAGAACTAAATACACTAATGGGTACTTTATGTTTTCAAAGACCTACCTTTCCCAAATGTACCCTCTCTGCCTTGCTTCACTAATCTGACAAATCCTATACACTAGAAAATTCTGTCTTAAAGAGTTTTGGAAGGTATGAACTTGGCAAAACCCCATTGTTAGTGCCATGAAAGGTGTTCATGTTAATTTTGTATGAGGTGAGGATAAATGCAAACTATGGGAAAGATGTGCAGAATATCTTACAATGCCAGCAATGACATTCAAACTTAAAAGGAAGTATGAAGTGCTGAAGTCTACATTTCACCTCGAAATCAAAGTAGAAACAGGCTTTTTTGTGTATCCTCACTCCTCACGATCCAAATTTGTTTCTGGGGTTTCAAAGGAGGAAGGAAGATATTAAGATGGATTTTCTGTGCCTACATAGACTTGTCCTCTCTATCTGTCCCCATTGGGGGATGAAGAATTTTCATGGAGATTTTTTAAAAGCCCCCTTTAATCTGTCTTCTAATGATTGTTACTAGATTTTGTTACCATATTTAATGAGCCTAAATGACTGTTCACTTTCTTTATTTAGAAATTTTTGTTCTCTAACTGTAGGAAGTTTGCTACTCTATACAATTTTAAATAACATCTTTGGAACTCTTCCCCTTTTCCATTTCCTCCCTCCCCTCTCCCCCCTTTCCTTTTCCCTTCCCATCTCATCTACAGCACAAGTCCTGTGAGGAGCAGCTGAGGGAACGGGGGGTGTTTAGCCTGCAGAAGAGGGGGATCAGGGGAGACCTTCTCACTCTCTACAGCTATGTGAAAGGAGGTTGCAGAGAGGTGGGGGTTGGTCTCTTCTCCCAAGTAATAAGCAATAAGACAAGAGGAAATGGACTCAAGTTGTGCCAGAGGAGGTTTAGGTTGGATATTAGGAAAAAATTCTTCACTGAAAGGGTTGTCAGGTATTGGAACAGGTTGCCCAGGGAGGTGGTGGAGTTGCCATCCCTGGAGGTATTTAAAAGATGTGTGGATAAGATACTGAAGGACATGATTTAGTGCTGGCATTAACAGTGTTAGATTAATGATTGGACTTGATCATCTTAAAGGACTTTTCCAACCTAACAGATTCTATGTTTCTATGAAAAAGAACATTAAAAAGATGAGTAAAAAGGTTTTCTGAGTTTTTATTCAAATTATGCAACAAATTTATTGGTTTCCCTTCATAAGTCCAGAGAACTAGTAATTTGTGTTTTGCTTTGTATTTTCAATTCTCTGACTATTTAGAAGACCAGAATTCTTGAAAGTTTCTGAAGCTACATTAAACAGAGAACATATGTCTTTGATTCAGTACCATCTTTCCCTCAACTACCTTTAAAAAAAAAAATAGAAATCCAAGCACCTTAGTTACCACATGCATATATGCATGTGTTAATATATTGAGATAAAAAAGTCATTTAACACACATGTTCCTACAGAATTGACCACCCAGAGACAGAAGGCTTTATAGTTCTTTTAAACACAAACATTTTCAGAAAGTCAGATAAGCATATGTAAAGGGAAGTGGGAAACATCCTCAGAATTTCTCATCTTGCTCATTGGCGGGGTACAAAATACACAAGCTTTATTCATTAAGACAACAGAGTAAAATAATTCCCAGAGACATCATAGTCACGGGGGAGAAAGAATCTTAAAACAAAATGCAAAAAACCAAACCTATACATTAACTTAATCCAAACTGTCAATAAAATCATCATTCCCTTGTCTTCATAATGATATGCTTCTATTTATGAAATTATTTATCGTAAATAAAACATGCCAAATAGGGTGTAGTAACTGGAAATTAAAGAGAAAGGGTGAATCTTCTTTTCAAAATATGTGAATAAACTGATTTAGAATAAACAATACATCGATTTCAAAATTGTCAGGCCTTAACATCTCTAACGTGTACAGTGGGTAAGAAGTTGATTTACTTTGTATTTAAGTATTTCTGGAAATCCAGTACTGTAAATCTCCTTTAAAAATTTTCCCCTGCTTATAACATTGACCCTGTTTATTACATCAATCTAGTGAAGATTCTTCTTCTTTCCACTCCTATCCTTCCCTCTACCCCTCACGCCCCCACCCAGATCCCCACCCTCACCAGATGTGGAATAAAAGAATTCTATTTACAAAAAGAAACACACAAGGGAGAAAAGCAACAAAGCATGAGTAAGTGAAGCCCTGAGGCTATTCCAACTTCCACTAGTCTTCTAGGTGAAGATTTTCAAAGGACACCAAGGCTGTTGACACAAAAGTCTTATTAAAAGTCATTGAGGTTTGAGTACCTTTAGGCTTCTTTGAAAATGCCTCTCTATTTTTGCTTTAGTATCAAGATACAAGTAGAATTAAAGAAACTTACATTTCAGTGCCTAGACCTTGTGTTTGAACAGAGTGCAACCTCTCTCTGAGTGCAAATTCCCAGTAGCAATCCCTTAGCCTGTATACTTATTGTAGTTAAAATACAGTCTCTCCCCTTCATTTTAATGAAAATCAAAACTGAATCATATAAATTACTGCAGCCTGCAGGAAAAAAGCGCTTATAATCCCATGTAATACATTGGCTTGCAAGAGTGATCCCTATAGTTACTGTGTTTCTAGCTCTTACGTACATTTTCTTACTACTTTTCACAGGAAACCTTTATTTTTCCATCCCCTATTTTTATTAATCCCCTCTATTTTCCTGTTTCCTTTCCCTTTGTCTTAGTGGTTAGCTCTTTAGTATCATTACTCAGAGCAATACTAAGTAGCAGCAATAAGAGAGCAGGCATCCTTCTCAGTGGTATACGTGTCTGTTTAATGGCACAAGTTCACACTAATTCCCTTGCCTGGGCTTTTATCTTCCTTTAGGGGGTAACAATTCCAGAGGCTTAACTCTGTCTGGGCTCCTGAAAGTTGAATCACACTGCTGGTGGCTTTGGCTGTGCTTTCTTCACTCACAGGCAAGCCTCTGGAATTAAACCACAGCCTGGCTTGACAGAAGTAACATGTTCCAAAAAGCAGCTGTTGATTTGAGAGAAACAGTGAGATTTGGGTGGTAGCTGCTCTGTTTATTTTCTATATGTGGACTTGAGTGATTCTTTCCTGTAAGAAGAGAAGTAGAGCAATAAAAAGCAGGGACAAGACACTGAAGGACATCAATACATTTCCACTAACAGCTTTGCCTTATGTACACATTTGTCTTTATTGAATTCTGCCTTTTTAACCTGCAGTTAAGCTACATTTGATTGCCCATCTGGTGAGCTAGTCCCTCCATTGAAGGGTAAGAGAAAACATTTTCAGTATTCCTAGAAAATATTGCACAGCAGATTGTAAAAACATACTTGGGAATTAATCTACTGTCCTTTATGAAAACACTCCATATAGTAACAATGACTGAATTACTGAACTTTGGGTGCTTCTGACCACCTGATCCAGATATGCCCTCCAGACATTTTGCAACTCCGCTGTGATGCCTGAGTATTCAAGCCAGTCTCAACACCTTAGATTATTAGGAGGGAAATCTATATATAAAACATGATGACAGTTATTGTGCACTGGATCTTCATGTGAGAGCTCTTCAGGTTCCTGATCACAGGCTGGCAAACTAATACCACAGGATTCACTTCAGACAAACTGAACATTCCCAGTGAGATTGGATATACCTTGCAGACATTGTCAAGATGTTACCAGAGCTCTGGTGAATCAACACAGCTCCATGGAACCAGCTTACTTGAGAAGCAATGTTACTCTCCTAATTGTGTGCTGAACTGTAAGATTTAAGTCAAGAATGTCGGTACAAAACTACTCTTTATTTTAGTGGAATGGGTCATGTTTGGTTCGTGGAATGCATTGTTTAGGAAGGAAATAGATGGTACTAACGACATAAAGAGCTGAATATAATGAATTTTCACAAACATAAAAGCATTAGATTTTTATATTTTTAAAAAAATCTATAAATTAAGACTATATAGCAGCATACAAAACAGGGTTTTTTTTCCCTAAGTGAATACTTTTTGTCCAGAAGTTGTTTACTTGTATCTAAAAGAGAAATGTATAAAAGAATCTGGTACTTCTTCCATGCGTTGGTGTTTACTTACAAAGAATGCATGGAAAATGTGAAGAAAAGAGCCAAACTAGTTTCTTTATTCCCTTTCACACATCATACAAATCTTTTCTCATCAGTTTATCTGTCAGACATGCCGCAAAATTTTTTCTGGTTGTGTTTGGTGGCTTTTGTTCTTTATTTTTATATTTCTGTCAATTTTATCTATCTATCTATCTATTTATTTAATTAGACAGTGTAAGCACTCTGCATCAAGCTCCATCAAACATCTTAGAATGTATGGTGCAACTACTACCTGAGGTATCTCATGTGCCTGGGTACCAGTTAATGGCGTTGGCAGTTTCAGCCATGTGATTCTGGAAAGGAGTTTGGTCATTCCTTACACTTATCTCAATCTGCAGTCAGAGGCTAACCCTGTTGAGTTCAACAGAGTTTTTTTTCACAGCTTCTAAACACAGCTAACACATATGTTTTAGTCAAACACAGTTTATGAAGATCAGAGCAGAATAAATTACAAGGAGAATTCATGCCTAAAACTGTGGTCTGCATTATATAGGACATTAGACCAGATGACTTTTAGTACTCTTTTGGCTCTGAAATCTATAAATTAGAAAGAACAGCTTTCACAAAGCACTGAAACAACTCCTCCATTTTTCATATAACACCTCTTATAAGACCTGGTAACCTTATGTGATGTGAAAAAAATGTCACAAAAGGAGAAAATAGTTGAAATAAAATTAATATAAAGTTATATTTTAAGTATTGAAACTCTATTTCTGAAAATGTAAAACTAACGTATTTGGCATAGATTGCAAGGGTTTGGTAGTGGGGAGGAGGAAAGAAGAGAGACTGGGGCTGCAGGGGTGGCCTCTGTGGGAAGAGCTCAGTGTTTTTCCTGTGCTGGACACAGCTTGTTCCAGTCAGCTCCACAATCAACCCACTACAGGAGACAGTTGGGCCCATCAGCCAAATTGATGCCATTTCTGGGAAAATGTATTTTAAAGAGTGTAGAAAACATTGCACAGAGAAGGAAGGAACAAAAAGTGTGACAAACAATAGACAAAATACCAGTGTCATAGAAGGTGAAGGAGGTGCTTCATGGCAGAGTAGGTATCTCCCACAGCCTGGAGAATACTTGTCCTGGAGCAGTTGGATATACCTGAGTGAAGTGTGGCCAATGGAGAGCTCATGCCAGAGCAGAGGATGAAGAAGAGGCAGAGAGAAACTTCTATGTACTGACTGTAACACTCCCCCCTCCCCAAACACACATCCCCACTGCGCTGCTCAGACTGGTGAGAGCAGTGAGGACAGAAGGACCTGGAAAGAGATGTTGATTTAAGTTTTATCTTCTTGCTTCTCACAAGCCAAATGGGCAATAAATTAAATTAATTTTATCATGTTGAGTCTGTTTTGCCTGTGACAGTATATTGTAGGCAATCTTTCTTTCTTTATCTTGACCCACAAGCTTTCTCATCATCTTTTCTCTCCGTGTCCTGTTCGGTGAACATTTGGCTGTTAACTAAGGCTAACCAACCACACCTATGAAAGACAATTAATTTTTTTTTAAAAAGGCTTTCAGCTCTTAGAATATCAGAGGATTCAATCCATATCAGTAAACATTAAGCATCTAAGTAATTAGAGACAAGTAATTAAGCAGTCACTAAGTGGTCTTAATGAGTTTGATGAGATTGCTAAATGGACTTTCAGGGATCCTACTGGATGATAACTAAGACTTGTAGAGTATTACACTGTACGGTAGCTATATACAGGAAGAACCAATGACAGTATAAATGGAATAGGATTTAAAAGTAAAAAGCCAAAGTTCATCTGAAAAAAAGATCTCAAAAAACTCTCTGGATATTATCAAGTGAAAGCTCCCATACCTAGGCAAGTACACAGTACAGTTGTATGGGTCAATGAGTGTGAGAAAAAAAAAGTTTGACTGAGGTACAGTTCACTACAAAAACAAGTGTAAAAAAGATACCAACTTACTTTTGCATGAGGGGAATATTTTTCGACTTACATAACAAGAAGAGAATTGAGATTCTAGGACATGCCTACAAAAATGTGTGCATAGGTGTGTACCTACACTACGCTGCCAGGTGTTCTCCAGACGTGTTAAAGAAGTGTTATTCACAAGATGATAGGATGAGTTGAAACACTGAACTTAACTGTCTTGGGCATTGCGCTTACACATGCAATTATGCTGAAACTTACTTATCATGTCAGGTCAGAGTATAGGCAGAGCAGGCTGAAACCTATTTATGCACAAAGATACAGACATGAACACATGGGCATACACACAGACCATCATACTTCTCTGTGCACAGACTAAGGCAGGTAATTTAAGAAGATGTAGAATTATGAATTTCAAACTTGATCCAGGTCACTCTTCCATCCTCCAACAATACATTTTACATAAAATCTGGTGTCCTCAGCGCTAGTGGGAAAAAGCACAGACCTAATATTTCATGTTATAGCTCTTGTGAAAAAGAAAGCCCTAGCTATTAATCTGTGTTTAATAATGAATGAATGTGTAGATAGCTCTTTGGGAAGAACTAAAATTATAATATTACAATTATGTCTTTTTATTTATTTTCCCAGCAGGATTTGTCAGCTTGTTTTCCTTATAGAGGGATCAAGTAATGATTTTAGTTATTGTCTTAAATTCAGGTTTTGTACTTTTCCCTTAAAATATATTTTCATTTTCATGAATATGTGTGTGCACACAAAATCCATGAATAAGGAAGGTAGGATTATAATTCTGCATCTACATACGCTAGGGCAGATAGTGTCAGCTGGTGAGCCTAATCTCCAGGGCTGTCTAAGAAGATCCTTCCCTATGTAGGTCTCTATACCTACCCAGTAGCTACAGTATGAGCAAACACAGAATGACCCAGCTCCCTCTTGCTGCTCAAATGAAGAATTTCCCTGACTTCACCTGTGGTTTTCTTCAATATTATTAAGCAAGTCTGTCCCCCTTGTTTTGGAAGGAGGAACGTCTACCCTGTTTCAATCTACTGTAACCATGGTAACAATATGCATATGTTCTTTATATGCCTCATACGCTGTCTTTCTGAATATCTGTGTGCGTACACCATAACAGTTAAACCTCAGTGAGTGTCAACGTAGATTCACTAAAGTGCCTAGGGAACTGCCAGCTTTTATGTAACCTTGTTTATGGTAATGCATATGAAGGTGTACTTTTCTCAATCACTTTGATTCAGTAATCAGTTCAAAACGGTAATAGAATCTACATTTTCTGAAAACTTTATAATGTTTCTCTGTTTCAACAGTGTTGCGTATAGTAGAACATTTTTGTCACAATATTTATATCAATATTATTTTAGACCTAGCCAAATAGAATAAGATGAAGAGAAAATACCTTAGAATCTATTGGAATATTTTTCTCCACCCTATATAAGTATATGCTCTATCTAAAAAAAACATGCACACACATAAGGATTTAAATTATAAAATATGTCACATTTATATCTAGTAAAATGGAATCAACTTTTCATCATAATTTTTTTTTTTTTTTGTCTTTGACCTTACTTTCCTGCACTCTGTCCAATAATCTCAGCTGGATCCTATTTAATAACATTCCAAGCTTGCTATAATTTTTCTTATTCCATCGTTTCATTAAAATATATCCACCTAAAACAGATTTCTGTTTTGTTTTTCTCTTACCGACCTTGACCCTTAAGAGTGGATGGCATAAGAAAAAATTGTTGAAAAGTCTAATTTTGCTATTTCATCCTTGGCCACTGACAATATTAAGGTCAGTGCAGTGTTACAAACAATAAACAGTAACGTATTAGAAAATAGGGAGCTGAATGTATTTAATGGTAAAGAACTTTTAGTTACATTCCGTGCTAGTTGCCAAAAGAAGCCATCTAGTCACTGTTACTTTTAAAATCTTAGTGGGACATCTTATAAAACATTGAAGAATTTTTTAACAATTATGAATAAATTTTCTCTCTCTTGTAACTAAACCAGTTCAGCATAGATAGGAGTGTGTATGTATATACATATATACACATATGAGTATATGTATATATGCATATATGAATATGCATACATAGTCTCACATACAAACCCTCATATTTACAGAGATATATTCTCCAGGATGGATCCATGTACACCAATATGATACTAAGGCACTCCAAAATGATAAATCAACTTTTCCACAGAGGGATAGAATATGAAAAAACCTAGACCTTCTCATTTTGATACCAGCATTCCTAAAGGTTCATATCAGTACTTCTATGAATTAAACTAATATAATTTCAAGTATACTGTGAAGATTTTTAAAACAAAATATTTTTATTGTTTGGGGTTTTTTGGGTTTTTTTGTTTGTTTGTTTGGTTGGTTGGTTGGGGTTTTTTTTTGTCTTGTTTATTATAAGACTGAAGTCTGAATAGTATGATACTGTACTTGTAGACAATTTGTGACAAGTGTAGATTTATTCATCTGGCATGATAAAGTATTGAATAGGACAGGACAGGACAGAAGAGAACAGAATAGGCTTTTTCAGTCAGAAGTGACCTACAAAGGTCATCCAGTGCAATGGCCTGACCACTTCAGGGCTGACCAAGTTAAAGCATGTTTCTAAGGGCATTGTCCAAATGCCTCTTAAACACTGACAGGCAAGGGGCATCAACCACCTCTCTAGGAAGCCTGTTCCAGTGTTTAACCATCCTCTTGGTAAAGAAATGCTTCATAATGTCCAGTCTAAACCGCCCTTGACACAGCTTGTTAAATTTCATCCCATTATTCATAGCCTAATGATCCAATCTATCTGGATCCCAGGGCAAGGCATCTTGTCTCAAGAGAGAGTCAACAATACCTCCCAGTTCGCTATCATAAGTAAACTTGCTAATGTTGCATTCAACTCCTCCCTCCAGGTTATTGATAATTCCATTGAACAGAACTGACCATGGAACTGAACCCTGACAACACCACTGTTGACTCATCACCAGCCAGTTGTCACTCCATTCACTACATCCTTTTGATCTATGCCCTTCAGCCAGTTCTTCACCCAACACACCATGAACTTACTCATCCCAAAGTTGGACAACTTGTCCAGAAGGATGTTGTGAGGAAAAGTATCAAAAGTCTTACTAAAATTCAGGAAAACTACATCCAGCACCTTCCCTTCATCTGCTAGACAGGTCACCTTATCATAGAAGGATATAAAATTAGTTAAACGGGACTTTCTCTCTATGAACTTATGGGTACTGTGCCTGATGATTGCATTGTTCTTTAAATGCTTTTCAATAGCACCCATTACAATGCTCTCTGTATTTTTAACATGAGATGAGGTAAGACTCTCAGGTCTGTAGTTGCCTGGGTCTTACCTCAGACCCCTTTTGTAGATTGGAATAATTGGTTAGCTTCAAGCCAGAAGGAAGCTCCCCAGACCCCCAAGACCTTTGGTACACATTCAAGAGGGGTCCTGCCATAGCATCTGCTAGCTCCTTCAGTACTCTGGGGTGAATCCCATCAGGCCCCATGGACTTAGAATCATAGAATTTTTTGGGTTGGAAGGGACCTTAAACCCGTCTAGTTCCAACCCCCCTGCCATGGGCAGGGACACCTTCCACTAGACCAGGTTGCTCAAAGCCTCATCCAGCCTGGCCAGGGCTGTGGCATTCACCACTTCTCTGGTCTACCAGTTCCAGTGCCTCACCACTGGACTTGTGAACATGGACTTGTGACATGACTTGTGAACGTTCAGCTGGTCCCTTACTATTTCAGTTACCACAAATGGCAGGTCACTGTTCCCACAGTGATGGACCTCTGACACAGGGGATCAGGCAGCCCAAGGTCTATCAGTATTACTAAAGACTGAGGCAAAAATCACATTGAGGCAAAAATCACATTGAATGCTTCTGCTGTTTCTTCATCTCTATTAGTCAGAGGAACATCTTAAACAAGTATCAGTCCAAAGTTTTCTTTAAACCTCCTCTTTCTATTAACATACCTTAAAAAAGCCTTCTTGATATTTGACACATCACTGGCCAGTTTCAACTCTGACTGAGCTTTGGCCTTTCATGTCTTCTCCGTGCATATATGAACAACAGCTCTGCAATCTTCCTATGAAGCCTGATCTCTTCTAGAGATCATACAATTTCTTTTTCCTCTTGATCTTAACGAGGAGTTACCTGTTCAGCCAAGCTGGTCTTCTGCTCCATTTGTTTAACTTATGAAACAGTGGAATTGCCTGCTCCTGTGCTTCTAAAAGGAGGTTCTTATAGACTGAGCAGCACTCATGGACTCCTAAGCCCTCAAAAGCAGATTCCCAGGGTACTCTGCTAAATAGCTCCCTTAATAGATTAATCTTGCTCTCCTGAAGCCCAGGGTAACAATTCTGCTGTCCATTTTTCTTAGTACACTGAAAATTTTAAACTCAACCTTTTCCTGATCACTGTGGCCAAGGCAGCATCACATCCCCCATGAGTCCTTCTCTATTCACAAATAGCAAGTCTAGGAGGGCATCTTTCCTAGTTGGCCCACTGAGTACCTGAGAGAAGTTATGTCCTACAAACTTCAAGAATTCCCAAGACCTGCTTCACAGCAGTAGGATGTACACTCATTTGATGCCTGGGAAGTTGGAATCTCTCCTAAGGTGAAGGACTAACAATCCAGAAATTTATCCTGGTTGCCTATAAAATAATTCATCAGTGCTTACATACTGGCTGGGGGATAGGCAGCACCCACTGCAACACGTCCTTTGTTTACCTCCCCCTAATCCTCACCAGCAGCTCTTAACCCAGGTTGATTTTGGCTGGGATAGAGTTAATTTTCTTCACAGTAGTAAGGGGTCATGGTTTGGATTTGTGCTGAAAAGAGTGTTGATAATACAGAGATGTTTTAGTTACCACTGAGCAGTGCTTACACAGAGTCACAACAATTCTGCTTTTCATATCACTCCACCAGTGAATAGGCTGGGGGTACACAAGACGTTGAGAATAGACACAGCTGGCACAGCTGACCCCAACTGTCCAAAGGGATATTCCATACCATATGACATCATGCTCAGCATGTAAGACTGGGGAAAGAGGAAGAAAAGTGGGGGAACATTTAGCATGATGACGTTTATCTTCCTAAGAAACCTTTACATGTGACGGAACCCTGCTTTCATGGAGGTGGCCAAACACCTGCTTGCCGATGGGATGTATTGAAGAAATTTCTTGTTTTGCTTTGATTGTGCACAAGGCTTTTGCTATACCAATGGGACTTTTTTTTTGTTTAATCTAAATCCATGAGTTTGCCTCACTTTTATGCTTCCAATTGTCTCTCCCATCCCACTGGGGTGGAGTGAGCGAGCAGCTGTGTGGTGCTTAGTTACTGACTGATGGGTTTGTCATGGTTTAACGACACCATTGTTTAACGACATCATGACGATCTGTAAGGGCTCTACAGTCAAGCCTCTTCCTTACATATAGTGTGTCACCTCTGCCTTGCCTGCCCTTCCTATCCCTTCTGAACAGCCTGTCTGGTGAAATAAGGCCATGTTTTTGCATTGTTAAGACAGAATGGCTATTCTATCTGCTGGCTATTCCATCTTGCTGACTTTAGTCTTGGTAGTTTAGTTACATTAATATTTAAAGTTTCAGATTCTGTGATATGCAGAAATTCAGATGGTCTTTAGTGTCCTTAAAGTAGATAATAATTTACAAAGTTACTTATTGGATCGGCACAAAATATAAATTAATATACTAGTTATAAGCACTTGCTTAGTCCTATTCCCCCAAGTTCAATATGCAAGCTTCTGAGAATGACAATGCAAATGTTTTTATGTAGTGTTTACTGTATAACAATGACACTGTGTTGTCCCAAAACACTTTCTTACAAGAAGTACACAAATGCTTTCAAGTTTTTTTATTTCTGCAATTGACACAACCTCTCATACAGTCTGAGTGATTTTTATGCTGGGAATCTATATTTAAGCTTTCTATATTTAATCTTTTTTTTTATTGAGAAAACCTTAATTTAGAATTTATATGTGAAAGTTTCAGGGTCTTTTTTTTTTTAATCTTTACTATTTACAAGTGATGTTGTTTTCCAACGTCATACAAATACAAGTTTATGTTATGTTATAAACACACACTGAAGACATTAGTTTTAATGTTTCTCAAAGAAAATATTTTTTTAATTGTACTGTCTATCTTACTGTGGAGTTAAACCACTCCTGAGAAAGTGAACTGAATTTAAGCTTCAGAGTCCTAAATAACTGTAATTGGAGGGGAAAAAAAACCCCAAACATCTAAACTATAACTAAATGCTAAGAAGTTTAACATTACCTTTCAGTAATAGTGTTATAAAATGTTTTACAAATATTAATGGCCTATCAATATTTTCAGTGACCTACTGGATTGTATAGTACCATCTTTTTAGCTGTTGTTAAGTTCAGTTGAAAGACAGCAGCAGTTTTGAAAGAAATGAACTATTTTCTAGTCTCTATATTTTGAGGCTCTGATAGCCTTACCATCTTGTTTTACAGCAATTATTTCTCTCTATAACAAGGTGAAAAGACTCAGGGACACAGTGGTTTCCTAGTTATAAAAAAAACCTCAGGGACACTGTAGTGTCCTAGCCGTAAAATCACCACTAAATCAGAACACATTACAGTGTCATTCTCAGAAGTCTGCAGACAGAACTTGGAAGGACAGAAATAAACTTTATATTTCATCCCTGTGTTCTGAACCATTAAACTCATGGGCAAATTCTCTTATTTTCTCTCTCAAATGTCTGTTTATCTCTAGTTGAGACTCAAGTTTATTGTCATCTTTTTTATTGCTTTCTTTGTCCTCATTTCAAATAAGATATCATTGTCAAAAAACAAAGGATGCTGAAATAAAAATGAAAAATCCCCACATTGTTGCAGGGCAAAATATAGCTAGCACATCTACCTACAGTGATCCATTATTCATCAAAGTTTATTAAATTTTCCATCCAGATTATAAAATCTGGTTTAACAAATTAAATTTCAGCCAATATTTGTCAATCCCACTCAATACCCAGGGAGTGCAGCTGTGATATATATATATATAAGCTGGTGACTGTGGTGAATGTTATAGAGTTACCTATTTATAAGTATCACATCAGGGCACTTTTGAATGCACCAACAGACTGAAAAAAATACTTTGCAGTACACAATTTTAGAGTAAATGAGAAAATTCTGACTCGAAGACCAAAAGTTAAAGCTTATGCTAACAACTTCAGCAAGTCTTTCTAGTCAATGTCTGGAGAGTACAGATTTGAAAGACTTACCTTTTTCCCACACCAGCATTTCTTTGTCTGTTAATACAGTAGGCAGCCCTCTCAAAGTGATTGCTACTCAAGACTTCCTTGACCATAGGTTTGGTTGGGTTCACATGGCCAGAAACTGTCCACAAAGTTCTCACAGCTCTTAACTGGGAGTGTCCCCACTCTGTTAAGTAGCTCCTCTAGAAAGGACCACGATTTTTTTTTTTTTTTTTAAATTGCTAATAAGATGAAATTGTCATGAGCTTATTTTTAAAAGTAACAGAGAGAGAAATATGCTATGTATTGACACGGGAAAATGTTGTAGTATGAAAATTAATGAACTGACATTATTTTACCACTGCTTTTCAGGAGACATTTTCTCATTTTTTATTCTGACTTTTTAAGCAAGTAAGAAGGCTTGGGTACAAATAAGCTTATCACAGGTGCCAAGAGAAACCATCTGTTTTCAGAAATATCATTTGAACCACATGACAAATGTGTATTATCTGCATATATTTGAGGCCTCTAAATTGTAAAATAATTACAGAGTTTAATGTTAATTTGTACCTTTTTCATTATGTTGATTGTGCCTTTGTGGTTTCATTGATTCTTCTGGACAAATCTCATCTTACATTTAAAGGCTGCCTATGTGATATTTACACATTTTAGATTCACTCTACCTTGTGCTCTCTCTATAAAAAAGACAGAAGACAAACATTAACAAAATCTAAAATGATTATTTGACTGAAATGAGCAGTCAGTAAAATAATTGTCTGATATGAAACTGTTACAAAGACTTGTAAAATGCTTATTCAGTTGCCGAGATGGTGGATAATAGGAATGGATCATAGAAATACTGTGAACACAATCACAACAAGACAGATCGTGGGTTCAAAGAGCTAACCCTTATGAAAAGTCTAGTTTACTTTTAAAAACTACCTGACTAGATGATTGGACTAAAAGGTATAAGATCAGAAATGTTATAAAATACTTAAATTATTTGTGAAGTTTTTATTTCAAGACTTCAAAAAGGCTTTAGTAGTATATTAAATCATATATAAAGCCCCTTATATCATGGTGACCAACCTAAATACACTATAGGCAGTGTGATGAGTTTGTCAGATTTCCATGGCTAGCATAGAGACTTCTAGGCTTTTTCTTCCTGGGTTGAAAGTTCCTGGAGAGTATTGTCTTCATCATCAGGTGGGTGTGCTAGAAATGTCTTGCCAAAGAAAAAGCAGTGTTTTTTGCTATGACCTACGCATGGAAAACTTCAGTATCATTCACTCTGGAAACCCATTTTTATATACACAGTTGAGTGTGTTAATCTCATTCACGAGCTTTGGGCACTGTTTGCATGCTAGAAATACAAACTAATTATAAATATATCAATTTAAAATTAATCAATTTACTCACTTCATATAATAATAAATTATTTTTCTTTATTCTACCTGCATTTTTCTCTGTGTCAGACTGCACAATTTAAAATTATGACAGCATTTGCGCATCAAGAAACACATTTTGCTTTTCAAATGGAGGAGATGATTCTTTGGAATCTGCAACTATTAATTTGGGTAATTTGTAAGAGTGCTAATGGATACTATTAAGTTGAGGCCTGAAATTTAGATCATCAAAACCAAAGATTTTTTTGAAACATAATAAAAATAGAAATCATTCCCTATGCTCACATAACTACCATTTTGCAGATAATTCCAATATGTTTGTACCGAATAAAATCTGGGACGTAGTTTAAAAAAAACAATGTCAAAGAAATCTTCACATCTGCTTAATGACTGCTCACAAAACCGTGTGGCCACTTGGACTGCTGTGTTTCCCTTTAGTCTTCGTACTTAAACATGTTCTATAGCTTTGTACCCTGTGAATATCCCCCAAATTCTGTGTCTGTTTCTGACTGCAGGACTTTTTTTTGAAAAACTGCTTAGTTTTTTACATAGGATATCCTAAAGCCTTTATAAAAATCCTGTCCTAGGTAAGGCAATCCTATAAGCATCAGAATCATGTTGACCTTATTATAGCTTAAAATGGATAGCAAGAACAGTCCACAGTGGAATATCAGCAAATCGATTCAGGTTCTGTTCTGTCTTTCTAACGGCTTTCTGACTACATTTAAGGATTTCTTGTTTTCAAGACTGATGAGCACAGCCAAAATCCAATTTCCATCCATGGGTTAAACAAAGCCTAATTAAAAGTGCTTATTGCTGATGGTATTTTTATGTTGAAAGCATGTAATACTTACCAGATTGTGTATAGCGTTTGAGGTTCTCACTGGGTGTTAGCATAATGTTAACTTAAATGGTTAGGCTGTTAATCACTAGACATGACAAACAGCATTGAAATTTTCTGGTCTAGTGGAAGGTGTCCCTGCCCATGGCAGGGGGGTTGGAACTAAATGATCTTTAAGGTCCCTTCCAACCCAAATCATTCTGTGATTCTATGATTCTTAGTGTATTATCAGTTCTAGATCCCAGAATTTTATATTGTGATTTTGTCTACACTTAGTTAGGTAACTCCTCTCTGTGTAAAGGAATATTCCACCACTTCCTTAAGTGTACTAGAGTCTTGCAAGAGTACTTAAATGCGTAACTGAAAGAAAACCTTCACTTCTTTCAGCAGAATGGTTGATAAGGATGCAGTGCTTTGTATAAGCACTGAATGTATTGCTTGGGCATTGTTGTGGGGTTGGGTTTTTTTGTTGTTGTTTGGGTTTTTTTGGGGTTTTTTTGAATGGGGTGGCGGGGATATGTGTGTGTGTTGGATATTCATTTGATTTATTTGATTTTCAGCTCTTTACTAACACTGATGACACGGAGAATTGTTGATGCTCAGCATTTGTGAAAACCAGGTCAGGCATACTCAAATATTTAAATGTGGATTTAGGTGTCTTATGCTGACTGTAAATTGACTCTTGAAAATTCCTGACTGATTGCTTTAAATCTCAACAGTCTTAAGAGGGAAAAAATAAAAATTTTAGTAGCTCAGTAAAGGACAAGGGAAGGTTGCCACCAGCATACAACCTTGCTGACAGCTTAATACCTATATTTTCTTCCTTGACACCACAGATTGTAGACCTAACCTTTTCTATATTTTCCAGCAGTGCCCTAACTTTGACATAGATTAAAGCAAATCACCAGTGCTCTGAAATTTGAGGCCTTCATTCCAGATGCATATGAGGAATCTGTAACTTCAGTCTTTATCTCAGGCGAATGCCCGGTAATGTGGTAATTAAAATAAGTAGAAATGTTTCCATTGGCCTCACTGAAAAAAAGGGCTAAGTCCTTTAACATTTTGGCACCAATCTGTTGAGAACCACTTTTTTCTTTACTCTGCCCTTAGAGCAAAAATGTGTTTTGAAATCATGAGGAAATCCATATTCATTCAGACCAAGGAAATAGGGAATGAGCGCTTCATCTCTGATCTCATTGATTGAGAATGGAAGAGCCAGCTGGGTTAGCTAAGTAATTGATTGGAACATTGCAAGTTACTTTTTGTTATGTAGGTCAGCAGAGACAGGAGTGTTATCACTCATTTTCTTTGCTTAGGCATAATATACCCTCTAAGTGACATCAAGTAGTGGAAAGGGTCTGTAACACTGAAACCCATTTATAGAGTCTATTCTTGTGCAAGATAACAGTAGCTCCAATCACCAGCCTGCCCAGGCCACTGCTAGTAATTAATACTGCTGACATTGCTATTGGGTATTTTGTCTTCCCATGCCTGTTGTTATTAAATGCAGTGTCCTCAAAACCTCATAGTCATTTTGAGTGTGGATCTCTATATTCAACATACGCACTGTGTCATTGCTATGCAGCCTGCCTAAAGAACATGAAAACAGGAAAATCAGTGCATAAAATGAAACAAACAAACAAACAAACCAAACCAAAATAAAACAGTGCTGCTGAATATTTTGACCGGCTCAATGTACCACAGAACTGTACCTTTTTCACTCTAGATTTTTGAAAGTATCTTGGTCACTCTTGACTAAAGGACACTGCTTGAATTACTGGAAGATATACAATATGACCTAAGGTTTTATCCAATAATTATTTGCTGTTATACATCAAGGAGAATATATTACAAAGTAGAGGAAGGCTGTCTGCACACTATCCTATGGTTTGGCCATTTAAAACAGGATTATGTCAATCCTGATAGCCAAGCTGGACTTTACAAAAGAGGACATAAACTGGGTAATGTTTGTCAGAGCTTACTCTGTTAAATATAGTTTCTGGAAGCTATCACACTTCATATCACACACCTTGTGTATCCCTTTGCTGTTCCTGCAGTGCCTTATTTCATGCCAGTTGTATTTGGCTTGATTAATGCACTGTTTTTATATCAGTCACTTGAGTACAGAGGGGTCAATGACCTGCAATGTACTCTTGTAGTTTTTTAGCCAAGGAGTCTTTTAATAAAGTGCAGAGTGTGGATGCCAACTGGTCATCTCTTCTTGCTAGTTTGCCCCAGCATTGTGTCATATATGTCTATAGTTAAATCACTAATAATTGTACAATGCTGAATATCAGTTTTATTATTATGAATTGTTATTAATTTAGGCTATCCAATATCAATAACTTTAAACAAAGGCATGTCTCTACTGTATGTCAAAGAAAACTAGCAAGAAGAAATAAAATCACCATATCAAAGTGGGTGGATGGGTAGGTTAACATCCAATCCTTATGACAGAATGCTTTCTAAACCTTGGAAGAAGGTTAGATTTTATGCATGTTTTCCCTTGCTTTGTTTTTTGAGTGAAACTCCCACTTGGAGGGCTGAATATCTGAATCTGAGGCCAGCTACTGTCTCTGTAGTCATATGGAGTTCATAAGAAATTCAAATACAGATTCTATTCTGGACCTACATTTCTGGGTGTGGGAGTAAACAAGATTGCTGATGACAGGCTTTGATAGTTTGAAATTTAGCCAAAAGTCAGCCCTGGAGTCTCAGAATCCCTGCAGAACCACCATCTCCAGTTTCCTCGGTAATACAGCACTCATGCCTCTCCAAGTAATGCAGTATATATCTTTCAGTTACACAATAGTTCTGATATACGAGTACCAGAGTGAGGGAAGTTGACTGCTTCTGCAACACAGACTTTCTATCTGCTTCACTTTGGTGATGTTTAAGTGGAGCAGATTGGTATTCTTAGTCTGAGTGTTTAAATGAAGCCATTTCACTACAGTCTTCTCTTTTTTTAATGTATGATTCTAGTAGCTCCACATTGTTAAGAAAATGTCAGTAACTGGTTTAGACCCTACACTATGATAAGTTTCTGTTTTCTTATCTTCTTGTTCCCATCTAGGAAGATACTCCCTCTCTCTGTCCTCTCTCCCCTTCCCTCTTCTCCCCCTTTCTGTCTCTCCTCTCCCCTCCTCCTCCCCCATTCTTTCCTCCCCACCCCTCAGTAATACTAAATGAGTTGATCTTTTTTCAAGTATAAAGATTAAAAAAACCTTTGATGTGTCATTTTTACATTATCATTAAGATGAGCCTTTGATCTTAGCCAACGTGTGATGTCTCAGAGTCACTCCTTGTATTCCACAGATACACTCCACCCATTTCTTGAGAAACTGCATTCTCTCCTATGTGAAGCCAGTTTTAATATGGCCAGTGCATGAAATTATGGACAAGGTATACATAGGCAGCTCAGAAAGACAGTGAATTAATGGGTGACAATTCAGTAATAACACAGTTTGTCAGGTGTGTAAATTGTTATAAAATATAGATCTCATGCAGTGCATATTCTGCAAGAGAAAAATTATTCCAATACTATTATATGGATATATGAGTACCAGAGACCTCCTGGGTGACCAAGTCTTGTCCCCTGTCAGCAGAGAATTACTTTATGCAATCTTTTCTACAAAACTCATGAAAAAAAGTGTTTTATAGATAAGTACAATGAATATAAGCTGTAGAAGAAACAAGTCAAATCCATGTAATGTACAGTTTACTGTTATTCCAAAGCATTTGCTAACATACCAGGTTTTAGAGACAGACTGGTGAAAGGAGGTTACAGAAATTATGAGTGGAACAGCAGCTTTACAAACCAGGTATTGTACAGCTGTGCATGAAACACTGAAACTTTTTTAATGATATATTCCCTCAGGGAGAAAAAATTTCAAAGTCAGATATGAAGTTTACTGTTGCATAAGTACCAATGAATTTGATGTAAGTGGAGATATGATGCATAAAGTTTTGAAAATACACCTGTTCTAATTAATTATCAATGCTCCTTTTGCTTATTTTAATCTTTATATCAGACATCACGCTCATAAGCATTAGATTCCCTTCTTTTAAAGAAAAGCCGTCTTTGTTACTCAGTTATAAGAACTAAAATTCTCCAGAATTTTTATTTCATAATGATCTTTCCTTTCTAGTTTTGACATCACTATGTACATTATCTTCTTTATAATTAAAATAATTATAAAACCAGAACGGGATTTGTGAAGAAAGTCAACAAACCTATTTTGCTTGTTAAAATTTACTTTCTGGTACAATCATCAACAAGCAGAATAATAAAAACTGTTGCCACTATTTTGTTCTGTTATCTTAAGTATGTTCTGCACTAAACATAACAAAACTTTGTAAAGGACCAGAAAGATTATAGAGACAGCTAACATCATAACTTTAGAAAGTAATAGCATGAAATTTTAATTAACTTTCTTTTTACTTTATTTTTATAATGAGATCTTACTTTTATCCACTGCAAGGTACAGATATCCCACATTAAAAACTTTGGAATTAATGTTTTAATAAAATGCAGCTGTTGTTACAACTATTTTGCTTCTGCTTTTAGATAGTGTAAGGAGAGGAGTACAGAAAGTATGTTTGTTCATAAACACCCACATTATAGACATTTAAAGCTAGGTGAGACAAATTCCATTACTTGTGTTGTGGTGTTGGTGGGGAGGGGACGTTCTCCTTACTTCTTTGTTTTCTGGTTGCTATCAAACGAAGTAAATTACTGTTCAAACTCACAATGTTTTTTCCAGCTTGTCTGAATGTCTGAACACATCAAGGATGCCAGAAGGGAAAGATGGAAACCATGCATTTGATGACTGAGTACATGAGGCTTAGTACATGAAAAAGTTTGTGTTTCCCTCTTCCACCATGCATTGCAGAGAATTTGCTCTTGCTATTTCTTGGAAAAAAGTACACAAAATATTATCAATTTACAATCTGATCAAACAGGAACAGATATTTTTAACTAAGTATCTATCATTCATATTGTCCATCTAATTAAAAAGTTCAGCACAGTTCTCTACTACATTATAGAAAGAAAGCCTGTATCCTGTGTTGTTGAACTTGAGGTGGCATTGGAAACACGTTATTGCCAAAGTGACACCCTAATCTAAGAACTGTGTTTCTAATATTCCTTCTGTTTAGGATAATGCATAGCAACTAATAAGCTTAGAAGGCAATTGTGAATTAGAAAAAAAATTGTCATCACTTTTTTTCCAACTTCCAGATTTTACTTAATGGTTTATTGCATCAAGTCAGTTTTGTAATATAGAAATATGTGAATATTTCTTATTCAAATCAGCCTTGAATTTCTTTTTAAAACCTAACCTATGCATCACATATTCTCATTTTTATCATCCGTGATATACAATGTAATTCAAATGTTTTATTTATGATTCTCTTTCCTTCTTTCCTCTTGCAAATTTCTCCTCAATGCAGCATGTTTTAGTCAAATTCTGTGGTTGAAACAGGAGTAGTATCTACAGTCAGTAAGAAGAGTGACAGTTTTAATACAGACTAGTATTAGATTAGCATGCAATACAGCTCCAGTCTTACACTGTAGTGCTTGAGCTGTAAAATGCAAAGCCTAAACTTATAGCATGTATTTTTTATTATACATGTAGTTGCAGGATTTTGAAGATCCAGTCATAGAGCCATGTATTGAAACTGCATGTATAAAAAAACCAGAAAATAAATATGAGTAAACCTGATAAAAAACAATGTGAAGATATGGACAGTCATATATAACCTATTGTACGATCAACAGTTTTATCAGTAGGGAGATACTACAAATATTTTTTGGTTTTTTTTTTTTTCATACTTGCATATTTACTTGACTAGAGACTGTCATAAACAGATTACTTTCACAGCACTATTGGTTTCTAATGCGTGTTTCTTATTAAAATACAAAGAATGCGAGAAAACTGGTCTGGATGAAAATTTCTTATTAATTTTTGAAATCCACAGCGGTTTAAATCAAGTGATCTGGAAAAGAGATCTGTCTGCATGTCTGACATGCCTATAGCAATTAGTTCCCAAGTAGTGTAAAAAGTTCAACTCCAGCAGAAGAATTTTAATTTTATTTCAACCATTCTTTTCAAGGGTAACATGTCAAAGCTTAGCACTTTGCTCTGGATTCAGTTCAGTTGGCTCACAGCCACCTAAAGTCCAGCTTTCCAAACAGTTGTGATCTAATGCATGAGAATGAGTTATGCAGTTCAAGATGAAATAAAATCTATAACCCTACCACTGGACAGAATTTTGATTTAGTCAATATGTTGAAATATATTATTTATCCTGAAAGCTGTGTGAGCAAAGATAGAGCCCCAGTTTCCTAGTTAATAATATGCAAGATGGATTGTTTCAAACACTATTTATTCACCTATGCAACCAAATAATTTCAGTCATCCTTTTATGAGAATTTTCTGTAAAATTCAACTCATAGTAATATGTAAAAAAAAATTATTCATATTAGATCATAATATTTTATTATGCTTCAGCACATGTAAACGTTTAAAGACTGCTCACTAAAGTTACTCAGAAAAATGACACATAGACTAAGACATATTCCTATTTGGAAACATGCTTTATTGCAAGAGATTCTATCAATGTATTTGTGACTGAATTTTATGTTAAGAAGTGGAGCAACACATCAGAAGTATTTTTTAATAGATGTCAATGACTAAGTATATGAAAAAACTTTGTGGACTCTCCCATTTGTGGAGAATCAAAAAATAAAACTATGAAAAGCAGGATCAAGGCAATAGAACAAAGATCTAAGTTCACATGCAGAAAACAATTATAACAGTTCTTCCTGGAAATCATATAGCAAGTGCTTTATTTTCTTTCTCTAACATAGACTATTTCTGAAGTGCTGGAGCCATATTTTTCACTTGTAGTCTTTAAAGAAAATCCCAGTTTTACTCAGAAATGTATGTTAATTCACAGAACATTTCCTTGAAAAACATTGTCTAGAAGAGAAGATAAGGAGGAAAAACAAGAAAACAGAAAAAAATATTACTTTTCTTGCTTTATTTTTTTTACCATATCATTGATTATCAATTTTTACCCTCAGACTGTTCTCTTGTAATTACTTGTACAATCAGTGTTGAAGAGAAATCTAAGGGGACCTTCTTTACAGCCGTGGAGAGCCGTCTGAACTGTAGGACCAGTGTACAAAACGGAGTACATGAACAAGTGTGTCTCAATTAATTACCTTGGCCTTTCTTTCAATTGCTGATTTTAATAGTAAAATACCCCTATCAGAACTGAAGTGTCCACAGTCATGCCACAATAATTTTGACTTTGCTGCCATACTGATGCCATAGATGTATTAAATACTTTGCTACTGCACTCTTTACTCTATCTTCTGTTAAAAATCATCTGCAATTTTCCTAGAATCTACGGTTTCAGCACCTGGCCAGCACAGCTACACAGGCCACCTGTTGCTATTAAGCGGAGAAAAGGGCTGTATCAAGGCACTAAAATGCGTGTCCAAGCACATTGTCTAGACTTGGATTGGGAGTTGAAAACCTTAGGAAGTCTGAAGATCTTAACAGATCTTCACATCTCCTTGAAATGTTATCTGAAGAGATGTAAAACTCCTAAACTTCAAAATGAGGGGGATACTGTCAAAGAACAGGCAATACAATGACAGCAAGATAAATAATGAAACAAAATACTGCATATTAATCACCTTTCCTTGGGTTATATTCACAGCAGAGCAATGGCTATTTTTCATTCTTAAACATCGCAAGCAGGAGGCAGTGTCACTTCTTAAACATTTGTGGCCATTTCCATTCATTGTAATATTTTTAAATTTCAGGAAGAAGAAATTTCTCTTACTATAGGTTTGGATACTTGGGAAGGATTTCCCTGAAGATATTTGAGGGAATTGATTAAGGTTTGTGCACTAATTTTTTCCAGTGTGCTACACTTTATACATACCAAAAGGTTAAAGTTTCATTTGAGTTTTAGAAATATATTTAATTTTAGGATTGCATTTTTTCATGGTTTAACTCCGGCTAGCA
>NW_010262298.1:0-6641 GCF_000690775.1 Eurypyga helias
TTGCTGGGCACAGAGGGGAGACTGAGTTGCCTGTAGTACCCGGGTCCTCCCTTTTTCCCTTTTTAAAGATGGGGGTTACGTTTACCCTTTTCCAGTCAGCAGGCACTTCACCAAATTCAAATATGATGGAGAGAGGTTTTGCGACTCCACCTGCCAGTTCTTTCAGGACACACGTATGTATTCCATCAGGTCCCATGGATTTGTGCACCTTCAGGTTTCTCAGACATTCCTGAACCTGATCCTCCCAGACCATGGGTGGCTCTTTTTTTCCCTTTTTAAAGTTTGGAGAAGAAGAGGCTGAGGGGGGATCTTATCAATGCTTATAAATATCTAAAGGGTGGGTGTCAGGAAGATGGGGCCAGGCTCTTCTCAGTGGTGTCCAGTGACAGGACTAGGGACAATAGCCATAAACTGGAAAACAGAAGGTTCAGCCTGAACATGAGGAAACACTTCTTCACTGTGAGGGTGACAGAGCACTGAACAGGCTGCCCAGAGGGGTGGTGGAGTCTCCTTCCCTGGAGACTTTCCAAAGCCGCCTGGATTTGTTCCTGGGTGATCTTCTCTAGGTGATCCTGCTCTGGCAGGGGGGTTGGACTAGATGATCTCTAGAGGTCCCTTCCAACCGCTATCACTCTTTGAATCTGTGAATCTGTGTAAAGTGCAACTTTTTATTCTTCTAGATGATATTTTCCAATTTTTTTTTTTTTTTTTAACAAATGCATTTATTGTATTATGGGTAAATGCCTTATGAGTACTACCACTTGCCTAACACCCATTTGGGAGTTAGTGTTTCATCTGCATTCTGAATTCAGTTAATATGAATTCTGAATTAATATGAATTCTGAATTCAGTTAATGCTTCTAGAACCTCGGATCTTCCCCTCTTAGCCTGTATCTCTCCCTTTACCCTCACTCTGTTAACATTTGCCCATATCTCTACCTATTTTTCACTATCCTATTTCTTGTTGCCATTTCTAATTATCTGGCCAATTTTTAAAGTCTCATATCTATCACTTAGATCTCTTACTGTAGGAAGTCTTACTCTGTGGATTCGTCATTTACAGGATAGTCAGAAATTACACTTTTCTGCCATGTTATTTTTCTTTCCTTTTAAAACTTTCACCATTCTGAAGCAGTTCATACACCTTAGTCGTGTTTCTTTTCTCTAACATCATAAACTCTAATCCACCTTCTCACAGCCTTAAGTTATCCACACTATTTACTTCCTTAACTTCTTTTCCTAACTACCCAAGAAATCTCTCCAAATGTCTGTGACTGTCACCATCATCTCACCGAGAAAACATTTCAAACCAAAGTAGTAAGATATTTTTCCATGATTTGGACCATGCCACTTTTTATTCTTCTCATTTTATGTCTCATGAAATTATTTTTTTTTCTTAACCTTCATAGTTTTTTCTTATTTCTGTAACTTGTCAGTTGCTATGTCACTTTCTAGCTCACATATTTCAAATTCCTTCTTTTTTTTCCACTGATGTCAGAGTGAAATAACAATGTATTTGTCTGCTCCTTCATTGGCTGTCTTTATACTTTTTTTCCATTAGAATAATGAAGCATGCCCTGTCTGTGCCACAGGGGTTGGACTTAGATGATCTTTAAGGTCTCTTCCAACCCAAACCATTCTATGATTCTATGCTGTATTCTTCTTGGATTCATCTTTTTCTTAAACTTGTTCCTGTTACTCCACCTTACGGTGATCTTTAAATAAATTGACCAGTCAGTGATGCCTAAATTTTGCATCAGTGGAAGAAAACTGATGAATGACCCTTTCCTCTCCTTTTTATCTCCCTGACAAGAATCCAGACCTTTTCACAATGTGTGCATCAGGTTTTATGGCTTGCATATTCATGTTGTCATATTTTAATTACAGTGATCAGTTAATTCTCTCTTCTTCCTATTTATCACATTCCCTTATGATTAACTTTGAATTGGACTACAGATTAATTAGGTCAGGAATCATGCCTACTTTTGTGATCTTTTTTTAATTGTCCAGCATATGAGGCTGCACCTTTATTTATAAATATAACAGGAGCAGGGTCTGCTGGTAGAAGGGATTCTTACGCTACCTGTGCTCTGTCAAATAATTCTCAGGAGTTTGTATAGACATAGGCTCATTTCCAATAGCCTGTCTACAGGTTTAATACCATGGATGCTGGCTGATCCATGATCATTGGCCTCAGTGACAAGGAGTAGCTCCTGGGATGTTTAATTTACCGGCATGGATGTAATTTGTCTTGATCCTCATTGACTTTTGATTTCTGCCTTTGCACAAAAAGTAGTGGTTCCACTAATAATTGCAACAATTTAGGCTGAGAGAAGATGAAATGGAATTTGTGATATTATTTTCACAAAATGAGAATAGGTCTGACCATAAGTCATCTTAAATCATTAACAAGCTCCTATCTCTGTAGCACAACATGTAGTATATATTTTTCAGAGAATGATACAAAATTATTTCTGCCTAGGTATTTGCATGCCTGTCAGAAATGGAGGACTGCTGCTAAAATCCCTTTTCTAGCAGTTTTGACATGTAAGCTAAGGTCATCAGAATTCTGCAGTTATCCTTGAAGGATATTTCAGCATCACAGGCAGTGGTGGGTGTAGACATTCATACCGCATGACAGACATGTAATTCCCTCATTGCAACAAAACTCTAAGAGCTGTATCACCCTATATCCTAGGTTGTAGTTCTTGGACTAGAGATTTCTCAAAGAGGTGCACTGAAGAAACTCAGCTTTGTGGGTTACAGCTCATTACATCTTTTGTCTTTTCCAGAATGTTTCTGTCAATTAGCTAAGAGATAAGGAAATATGACAAAGAAAAAACCCACTCATTTGAAAATGTGACAAAGAAAACTATACCTTTAACATTAGTACTCTCTTCTTCAGTTGTCTGTCCTTACACCTTACTTTCTCCCTGCAGGTGGGTGTGTTGCCATGTATATTACCCTTTTATCACTGTATTTGTTTCTGAAAAACTTTCTCTGTAACTTTGGACAGCTACTCTTCAGCCCAGAGTTTGACTCTAACCAAAGTATTGACAACACACCCAGGGCTTCATGATCCTGACCTCCCTTTGAAACAGTGGCTTCATCTCTGGTATGAGATGCCTAAGGTGTCAGTTTATGCACTTCTACACAACCAGCTCTATTTCTCTATGGCTGTTTTCTTTACATTGCTTTATTTAATGTATTTCCCAGGCATTTTTCTTTAATGAGGTAATGCAGGTATAGCTGGGCCTTGACCCTAATGGGTATGCATGATTTCTTCCCAGACAAGCAAACAGTTTGCGTGGGAAGTTTGCCCTCAGATATGCTGTAAATGCTCTCCTAAAA
This sequence comes from Eurypyga helias, assembly GCF_000690775.1. Taxonomy (NCBI): domain Eukaryota; kingdom Metazoa; phylum Chordata; class Aves; order Eurypygiformes; family Eurypygidae; genus Eurypyga; species Eurypyga helias. The sequence goes on from NW_010262298.1 coordinate 3,352, forward strand.
TTCTCCAGCAAGAAACCAGCCAAGGGAAACTTAAATACCTCTGTTTTGTGAAGAGCTAAACAAGATTTCACACCATCATTGGAACTCTTACCATCATTGGAACTCTCACTTTGCATTTCATTGATGTTTTTTTTCTACTGGCTAACTGTTGAACGCTATCTTATATCATGATTTTACATGAGTAGCCTCCTTTGAATGCTTGTCCATCTATTTATTCACGCTGAATTTGCATTGCAGGCACACTGAGTTAGGAGTACTCAGTGGTTCTGCCTAATTTTTCAAACTATATAAATAATTTAAATTAATGACTAGCACACAGATTTTGTTTTTAGCAATTCAGAAGTATCTAAGAAATATATTTTAAACAGGGGAGGAAGACAAATGCGGGTAGTGAATTTACAAATAAGCAATACAATTGAGGAGCACTAATAACTGAAATGTGTCCTTTGCCAAGCGCATCCTCTTTACAGGTATGTTCACATGGTGGATTATTCTTAGCAGTACATTGCCTTTGTAGTGAAAGTTAAGTGGAAATTGATCTTGAAATCTTCTTAGAAGAGCAGAACCACAGAACAACTCTAGGAAATGCATCCTTTGAATGTCCTATTTTGGCCAAGTAATTGGTGGAACTGAATATACAGTTTGAACTGTCCACTCTGCCATTCTTAGTAATACCATCAGTCCTCAGTAAGTCCCCTACTCCTGTTAGAGTTCTGGCAGATTTCTCTTACAACAAATGATTATGGTTTCTGTTGTTCAGTTGGACAATATCTACCTAGAGATGTCCATGTCCTTTGAACTCTCTTAATGGAAAAGAGAATACAAAGATATGTTTGTCCAAAGGATAGAAAATCCCTTTGGCCTTCCAGGCATTGGAAGTAGAGGATAAAAAGATAAATGGTAAATTTCTCTATTGACTAAAACTGAATTCTGAAAAAACTGATCCAGAACTTCAGATATCTTCAGTATATAGGGGAGAGAACAGAAGTGACAGTTAGAAAGTTGTGGTCATAGCTAGTCCATGAGTGAGTCAGTGGTTCAAAGGCTGAACCACAAGTACAATGAAAAGCAGATTTAGGCCCTATGAGAGGTACTACTGAAGTGTGACATATCAGACAAGAAAAACCCCATTAAATAATTAAAAAATTGCAAGATAATAGAGAAAGAAAAGAAGTAAACAACAATTAATTACTAAAAGTGATTTAACAGCTCTAAGTAACTTGATAGAGAAAATGATAAACCCCCTACTCTTAGGAAAAAAATAGAAAACATTGGACAAGGTGCAATGTATCATGTGACCTGAAATATGAGTTTGGCAAAAAAAATCATTGTCTGAAGTATTTTATGATCCAACCACCAATGGTATAAGACTATACAAAAACACTTGGAAAAATACTAATAACTATTCTTCAGTTACATAATAGATAATTAATAATACCCCTCTATGACCCAGAACTACATTTCATTTATCCAAAATTCTGTTACAATATAAAGGTTCTGTACCAAATAGTTAAGTCAGACTTCAGAATTTTTCCTTTATTCTTGCCCAGTGTCGTCTTCTAGGAAATTAAGTTTATGCATCTTCTTAGAATGCTTAAAAGCATAGCCCCTGTTTCCCAACTTTGCTCTTTTTTTATTTGATAATAAAAAAACTAGGGTTTTTAAAAAATTTTTTTTAATTTTTTTACTTTTAGAAATTTACTTTCTCCCATATGATCATTGGAAGTGCTTTTCACTATTTTATTTGCAGTTATAATGAGTGAAGGACTACTTTGGCAAAAAATTTCTGTGATCATTATGAAAGATTTGTATTACAAATATGGTATGGATTATCCACATTTGTATATATAAAAAAAAACGTTCCAGAGGAATTCTGGAACATAAATAATGGCAGTGAGGTTGCAGTAAAAAAATGTTAGAGTTATGCATTTTTGTTAAACTATTTTTCATAATCATAACTGAACATGAACTGATTATTCTGGGCTAATTTACTCATAATTCTATCATCATACATGCTCCTCCCCCACACTTTTCTCTAATACTGAAAAGCTGTGGGAGAGAAGAATAATTCTTTTAGTTTTTTAATGTATACTTTCTATAATGTATATGTTTTTCAAGATACTAATATGTTTCAATATACAAATCAGGATAGTTTACTGACAGATGTATCAATTTTTAAAGTGAATATTAATGTTCTATATGTTGCTGTATAAAAGGCATACATACACAGCCAGGACAGCTGTCCTGAGCTGACCACAGGGATATTCCATGCTGTATAACATCATGCTCATCAATAAGAAGTGAAGAGAGAGGACTTTAGGAGAGATAGCTTAGAGACTAGTTGGGCATCGGTCTACTTGAGCAAGGTGGTGAGTGATTGCCTTTGATGTGATGAGTTGGTTTTTTTTTTTTTTTTCTTTCCTTCACCTATTAAGCTCTTCATCTGAAACCACAAGTTTTCTAGCTTTTGCTCTTTTTATTCTCTTCCCTTTCCTGCTGGGGAAGTGGTGTGTGTATATAAGTGAGCAAGTGGCTGTGTGGTCTAGCTGCTGGCTGGAGTCAACTAACCACATCAGGAAAGGAAACTTGCTTTTTCTGTGAGCTTTTACAATTTTATTCATTTTTAAGTAAGGGAAAATAAAGGGCTGGCTTCACGAAACTGAAGAAAATAAACTAACTGTATCTTTTCCTTCTGTGCATGCATTGTGGTTGTTATAGTGGTTATTTGGAGCTAGGAGGTGAGATGTGACTCCATGTGAACAGAGACTTGAAGCAGAAATTTTCCACCTTTTCTTTAAAATTAATACACAGAAGATATTATAAGTATTCTGATGTTTAGAACTATGGCTTTAGTATTTTTTTTCTTCCCAAACTAATTAACTAAAAAGAGATAATAGTTTAAACAAGGAAAATGCTAAATGCATGTGAAACTCTATCCACTGTTTCTTTGAAGAGTATTTTTTTTTCATCTAGGGTGGTTTCCAATCCAGAAGCTTTCAGTGGCTTTTAGAATTGCCAGGGTTCTCCTGCTAGACCATGTACAGGTTCTGTCAGAAAAGATGCAATCCCTTTGCCTCTCCTGCATTTTTCCTTCCTTTTTCTTCACTTCTCCCTAACTTTCCACTTACAGTAGGCAGCAGCCAGGACAGCACCTCACATGCTGCACAGACACTGTCTTTATAATCATCCCATCTGAAGCAAGTGAAAATTTGTACCCAAGACTCTTGTTGCACAGGCAAGTGTCATACACCACCACCCTCCCCCCCCCCCCTCCCCACTGCCCCCGCTTC
>NW_010262298.1:6672-18597 GCF_000690775.1 Eurypyga helias
CCCCATCTGACTGAACAGTTCTTTTCTGAAATCTGTCCTGTAAACTTATATAAAAGTAAATAATTATCATATTTCAGAACCTTTTCACATTTTTTGCTGAAACCTATCACTGTATTTCAGTTTGGGTTATGAATCTCTGCAGTTATGTCCAAACTGGATTTTTCTATGAAAAATAATCTGCTAAAGAACTGACCTGTGCTACTTTTCTGTAATGAATTGAGAGCTACCAAGATCAATCAGATTGGTATTAAGGGCTACAAAAAACCTGAAGGGGAAAAAATAAGATATTTAAAAGATAAAATAAGAAAAGGAATAATAAAATAAGTCTCTTTTTAAAGACATTTTAGCACCATGTGTGTTGGGTGAGGGACTATCTTTACCATACCATACCATACCATACCATACCATACCATACCATACCATACCATACCATACCATACCATACTCCACCATTTTTATGTTTTGGATTCTCTTCTGTTGAAATTATATTCTAAAATGAGTTCTCATACTGTATATCAGGACACCCCTTCTCATAGTTCCTAAGTGACAGTAGTCAACTTGATGGAAGAGAGAGACACACAATAACATCATCAAAATACAAATGGCACAGAGAACTCAAGAATATTAAAACTAAGCAAACACAACCAAAGGGAACAATAGGGCTTTACATGTAATTGATGGGAAGGAAAGCTTGGGAGAGAGGTCAGTGAGCTGTTTTGGGAAGTTATCAGTGTATGTAAGTCCTTTTAGAAAATGAATTGGAGAAATGGAACAGAGGAGCATTGAAAGTGTCTTTCATCATGAGATACTCTAATCCTGCCTAAGGAAGTAGAAGAGAAAGAATATGATGAGATTATATTAATCCCCCTTCTCAGATCATACTGAAAATGTGAATGTCTAGGAGACGAATATGTTAATCAAGTTAGAGTGTGTAGAGGGGACAAAATGGGGAAGACACACAGAGTAGTAGATTTTTTTTTATTTGTTCATATTTATTTATTTAACATTTTTATCAGTACTTCCTTAACTCGAAATTGACCTTCTTACATTTGTATTTAGTAAGAGCTAAAACCTAACAATATTTAAAAAAGGAAAAAAGAGAACAAAGTATTGAATATATTGAATGTATTAAATGCACCCTCACCAAGTTTGTGGATGACGCCAAACTGGTGGGAGAGGTAGATATGCCAGGAAGAAGAGCCACTGCTCAGAGAGACCTCAATAGCAGGAGGCTGAAAGACTGGGCCAGTGAGAATCACATGCGAGAATCGTATGCGGGAATCCCAGTGGAGAGCAAGCTGAATGTGAACATGTAGTGTGCCCTTGCAGCAATGAAGGCAAACATGTCCTTGGCTTCATGGGCAGGACTTTGGCCAGGATCAACGGATGTGATTATTTCACTGAACTTGCTGCTTGTTAGGCTACAATTGTGAAATTATGTTCAGCTTTAGTTTCCGTTAGTTCCAGAGAAAAACTGAAAAATTGGAGAGGACTCAATGTGTGTACGTGTGGGTTGCCAAGATGATCATGGTATTGAAGAACTTGGTATTTAAAAAAAAAGGTTGAGGTATTTGGTTTTTTTTCAGCCTGCAGAAGAGAAGTCTCAGTGCAATCTAATCACAGTTTGCTAATACCTCAAAGGTTAAGTATAGAGAAGATGGAGATTCTCTCTTCATACGGCTGAATGGGGACAGGACAAGAGGCAAAGGGCACCGATGACTTCCAGGGAAATGCAAACTGATAGAAGAAAAAAATTCTTCACCTTGGGAACAAGTAAAATGTGGAATATGTTGCCCAAAATAGTGATGGAATGTTCCTCATCTGAATTATTCAAGACTTGACTTAACGAGAGCCTCAATAACCAAATCTAGGGACGTGTTTTCAACAGGAAGTTTGAACAGATGACTGCTCAAGGTCCCTCCTGACCTAGACTTTCTTATGATTTTAGGTAGTGCTTTTGACAAAACTAGTGAGTTAAACTGGGTAATGAATGACAGCATATACTAATTACAAATGTCATTAATTTTTTATCTCTTCAGTAAGGTAGGCCAGTATCGTAATGTTTTTGTGATGATTGTGTCATCTTTTTGTTTGGAGTTATTTTGTTATAATTTTCTGATATGTCAGAATGACCTTCCATCTTCTAAGTATTTCTTTTCTTTTACAGTTGGATGAGTTCTCTACTTATTTATGAACAGTAACAATTAATACTTCAGTACTTTGGTAAAGACTGTGATGGTCTGTGTGAGAAACCTGTAGAGTTTGTCAAGAGCTTTTAAAGCCCCAGTGGAGAGATTTTGAATTCTTCTAAAGTTTGTTCAGACTTAAAAGATCAATGGCACAGCTTTCTTTTTCATACTCTTTTTTTCCCTTTCTTTATATTTGAGAGGTTTTTTTCCTGAGCTATTCACACCCACTCTGATTTTATGGTGTCTCACTAATACTTATATTTATAGTGTCTCAATATTATTATATTTATTAACTATCTGTTGCCAACAGCAATCACAAAACACAAAAATATAATACTATGTAATTATAATGTTGGTAATAGAGATCAGAGAAACTGTGAATACAATGATGATAACAAACATTTTCAATGTTTATCATTAAACAATGCAGATGATGCATCAAAAAAAACCCCAGCAATATTTTTACATTATTTTAATTAGATGAGTTCCAGAAAAATCTAATCATGCAGACATTTGTCATATTCATGTCTTCATATTAAATTTAAAGCAATCTGCATATGACTTGAGTTTGGATCTCATATATAACGTTGTTCAAAACGTTAAAAATGGCATTAAGATGAAATATTCAAAAACTCAACAAAATACTGCTTGCCTGTATTTTTAAGAAAATATTTGTTTTAAATGTGATTTGGGATATTGCAAATATAGTTTGCATTTTTTCAGTAGAGATTATAAAAAAAACAAGCAGATAACAGAAGTAGGTGAACATCTGTGGCAGCTTATCAGTTTAACCAATGGAAGTCTGTTGCACAAGGTGCAGACACGTCTGAGACAAAGATCTCAAGGATCTTAAGACTTTGCAGACCATACATTCTTTTTCACTTCTCCTAATGAAATTTAATGCTGTCAAGACGTAATTATTTTGGGCATTCATTATAGTAAGATCACCATTTGCCCCACAAAAGATTCAAATCTCTTCAGTATGCAAGACTTGGTTTAGAATTCTTTTTCCTGAATAATGTGTTATGAAATATATTTCCGCAGAAGTATTCTAGGCATTTTGCTATTTGAGAATAAAGGGCTTGATAAGGGTAGTTTACATTTTCTATCACCAGTACTAGGTAGCAACAAGCTATGATTTGTTTTCAGTAGGGAAAAATGGAAGAAGAAACACGAAACCTGTTTCCTAGCTCTGTAGGAACAGCAAACAAATTAAGAACGATGGGAAGAAATACTGTTCCTAAAAATGCAAGTAGACACTGACAAGTTTCAGTGTACTTTCAAGGTTTAAGTTCAACAAAAATGTAGAGTGGAACTGCATAAAAGAATTCAGGCAACAATTCCAGATTTGTGTTCAATAAGATGAAAAGTGAAGAATCCAGTTTGTAGTGTATATGTATGACTAAAACGGCAAACAGAGAGAATGAGAGAATACATGGAAAACACTAACAGCAGGAGAAAGATTCATGTTAATAAAGGTAAATAATGTGGGATTGAAAGGAATTTCTTGACTAGAAAGAAAATAATTGGCCTTAGATTTACTGTCAATGGGAGAAATTAATTTGTTAATGAAAGGTAAAGAAGAAAGTGGAGTAGTAAAAGGAAAAGAAATGGAAGATCACTTATACTTTGTTCCTCATTTGCTAAGAAAATTAGGGATATGTGATTACACTTTCAATCCAAAGGTAGTTTCAAATTTAAAACTGGAATACAAATCTCAAAGATAATTTTATAAATTTTGTGAAAACTATCAGCTATGTGGGGGAAACTCAGAATACGACTCCCTTTGAAAGAAAGGTAGGTGTTAGATTGTCTGACTGAAAGCCGAGCAAATTAAAAACAGAGACCTGATGAGGCTCAGTGGAGCAATGTGAAAGGAAGAGAAGCCTTTGTAACCCAATGGAACACACTGAACCAGCTGCTTCTTAGACCACCAGAGGAGAACAGTTAGCCTATTGTCCTTGATGTGACATCCATTGAGATGACTCGAGAAAGATACTCTCTCTCTAGTGCCATGCAGTAAAGATGTGTGTGTCTTATTGGGAGATGCCAAGGCAACAAAGAGTTTTGGGGTTGTGTAGAACCTGGGATGTGTTGAGAAGGAATGACAGTGGGGAACAGAAGGGATCAAGGTAGACTGGGTAGCAGCAAGTGCAGGACTATAGAGGAAAAGAAGGATAAAGAAGCATATGTACACTTTTCTGACTGAACCCTGCACTTTATCACATCAGCGTATTTTGCATTTGTATTAAATCCTATTTCTAACTACCTTGTATGTGGGCATGCTCTCTCTATCCTGAGCCTGTACATGTGAATAGTAGCAAGCTCCAAACTGGATTACCTGATGAGTAGGGTAAGAAGTGTGAGTGCCAGCCACTAGAGAGAGAGAGAGAGAGAGAGAGAGAGAGAGCATGGTCTTAGGGACCCGTGGGTCTGGCTGCCTAAAAGTGGATAGACCATGGTTGGGGAACTACACTTAAACTACATGTCTACGGCCTGATGCTGCAGACCCTGTAATATGTGTGTGTGCACGTGAGACAGTTGTCAAACTAAAGTCAGAATAGCAGGTGGGTAGAAAGAGAGGTCAGAATGCCAGCCTCTGGAGTGGGACCACAACTCAGAGAGCTGAGTACAGGGGCTGAGCAATTGGAGGAAGCCAGGATCTAGGGGCCAGCTAGGTGACAATCTGTGTGTTGTATGTGTACATTGAACTTCAATGCTGTCAACATAAAGACGAGAGAGATGATGGGACTGTCTGCGCTGTTCATACTTACATGAGAGCCATTTGTGCTGATGGGGGTAGCAGTATAGGCCCTTCTCACTGTGCACTCTGGTTGGCCACATATGTATTTTAATTGTGTGTGTCCGTGCACCTATGGGGAATACATGCTCTACCTTGCTACTGGCTGGACATGGGGACATGGAGCTGTGGGAGCCTTGTGTCTGCAGGGATGGAACAAGAGGAGTTCTGAAGTCCATCAGATAGATCTGACTGTGCTGTTACATGGTCCATGTAGGAGCCCCTGTCTGGCTCACCCACCAACATAGGGCAGTGACAGACTGGACCTTGCTATAGTCTTTCCAACTCTAAGAGTCAAAGAGATGAAGTAGGTAATGAATGATAAAACTTTACAGTAAGTTAGGCTTCATTACTCTTTCTGATTTTGAAACCAATAGTTCATACCATTATTTTTCCTGCGGGTTTTTGTGCTTTTTTTCTTTTAAACCAGAAGGATAATATGTCTGGACAATACAAAGTTTTTTATTGGTCTTTCATGAGTTCTATTAGAATCAAAGGAACTTTGGACTGAATGCAACATTTCTCTTTCTATTACTTTTATTTTATTTGGAGATCTTGAGTTCAAGTAACAGGGACAATACACAGAGAAAAATAAAAGGCTTTATATTATTTAAGTATTCTGATGTTTTATGATCATTTCCATTCTTTCACATCTATAAATTTAGATAAACTAATATTTATGCTTCAACTAACTTTTAAACTATATATATACACACCTTGAAATATTTTAGCAAGATAGACTGTGCTACCATCTTCTAAATTCTAGTCACTTCAGAAGTCAATATTAGTATTTTAGATTTTACAGAGGGTTTTGTATGCTTCTTTAGAATAAGTTAATGTAGGATTTCCAGTAAAGCCTGTTGTAAAATGTTGCTAACTGTTGTGCAGTTTTCCAGACTTATAACTCTTTTTTAGAAATGATCATGGTACTTGCAAACTCCTTTTTACTCAGTTATGGTTTTTAGCATGCCTAATGTCTTAGAGAAAAAAACAATCAAAACTGTAAAATTAGCCTTTGTTAGACAACTCCATTGAGAATAAACTTTCTTCATGGTACAATTACATTGAAGCACTGCATTATTATTTAATTTGAACAGCGTGAACAAGGTTGAGAAATGTACCTTCTAATCCACAACATGTAATATTATTTAAGGATTAAGTTTCAGAAGTGTGTTTGTTAATGATAACTATAATACAATGTTTTGCTAGAACATGTTTTTGGAACATTTTAATTTGAAAAGTGTCAGCATTTCTTGGATCCTTAAACTTGGATGCACAAAGATAGGTTCTTAAATGTGTTAGCCACATACAGTTTGATTATTAAAAATACTGCTTAATGCATATGATCGTGCATCAATTCTTTTTGAAGATAAATTACCCTTTTGAAGCTAGATGCTATGCTAGATCACTCAGGATGTCAGCATCTTTCCATGACAGGCTCCTGAGACAAATGCAATTGTAGCTATAACCAGTGTGCAGTGCATATTCTGGCCCAGACAACTTCTTAGAGCTCCTACACAGACACTACTCATTCTCTGAAAGTCAGAGCAAAATTAGCATTCCAAATAAGAAGGATATAGACCGGTTGGAGCAAGTCCAGAGGAGGCCATGAAGATGCTCAGAGGGCTGGAGCCCCTCTGCTATGGGGACAGGCTGAGAGAGTTGGGTTTGTTCAGCCTGGAGAAGAGAAGGCTCCGGGGAGACCTTATTGCCCCTTCCAGTACCTGAAGGGGCTACAAGGAAGCTGGGAGGGACTTTTTCCAAGGGCCTAAAGTGGCAGGACAAGGGATAATGGGTTTAAATTGAAAGTGGGGAGGTTTAGATTAGATATCAGGAAGAAGTTCTTCACGGAGAGGGTGGTGAGGCACTGGAACAGGTTGCCCAGAGAAGCTGTGGATGTCCCAGCCCTGGAAGTGTTCAAGGCCAGGCTGGATGAGGCTTTGAGCAACCTGGTCTAGTGGAAGGTGTCCCTGCTCATGGCAGGGGGGTTGGAACTAGAAGATCTTTAAGGTCCCTTCCAACACAAACCATTCTGTGATTCTATGATTCTATGAAATAGCAAACATAAATTATTAAAAAAAAAAAAATTGTTTTGTTACATTAATACTAAATCACAGAATAATTACTCGAGTTCATAAAAGAACAGCAAAGAATAGTCTTGGATACTCTGGCTGATAGTAAAGACAAACTTCAGAATATCTTGTTGATCTTTTATTTAGTGAAATTAATCATAAAGTTATGATTAAACACATATATATATATACAACGTACGTAGACTGGGCAGGGTGGTTGTCTCTGAACTTTTATTTTACAATGAGAATGCACTTCTTTTACTCTTTGTGTTCTTTGTAATTTTTAATATCTTTGGTGGTTCTTGAAGTATTTGGTGCCCCAAGTATGAGCTCTAGGTTCAATGAATGGACTTGAATGAATCTGTCAGACTGGTGGAATTTTTGTTAAATTCTCCACAGCACAAGTGAAACAATAGCTGAATGTAAGCATCATCTTTCATCAAAATACTATCTTGCATTTAAATACAAAAGAAGAAAGTTAATTTGTAAACACTCAGCATAGTAGATTCTGTTAGAATACTTATATTAATATAAATGCATTTTTAAGTATCCAAATGAGAGCAGAAATATTTTCAATAAAAATTGAAGCAGCTGAGTGCTTTTAAAATGTTTGGCTGTAAGTCCTTTCTTAAGCAATGTATGTTGAATAGTGTATTGACCTACAGAAAAATAAGGATTTTGTTATAGGAAGTCCAAAATGACTCTTTTTTTTTCCTTGATTCCATATATTTTGAAAATAGAATGTTGGCTATTAAATCACAGAACCTTACAACAGAATCTGTTACACAGGAATGAAATACACTGGTGCATTCAGCAAAGGTTTAGTAATTTGTCAAATACAACACAATGTATAGAATTGTCCTTTTTTGGTCACTGTCTTATTTAAAACATGCTGACCACATACTTTTTACAATAATATAGAATAAAATATCACATTTTTTCTGAGATATATTACAGTGAGTGACTGTTTTATATAGATAGACATTTCTTTCTTCTTTATAATGAATTTTGTTGTACTTTGGAGCATGCCAGTGTTTGACTGAAGACATATTCCTTGTGAGGGCAAACATGTTTCAGTGCCTATTTTGCTATGTTAAACCTAATAGTTAACTTTGTTATTATGCCTATATGAATAATCACACTGTAATAAAAATCATTTTAATAGTCCTGTGAAGCAGACCACATAAACCAAGAACATTCATTTTCATTGAAGGCTTGTGCTAATTTTTTATTAAGAGATACATTAAACATTGATACATCCAATCTCTGATTGAACCTTCAGAGTTGTCACATACAGAGGTAGCTGAAGATTTATTACGCAATATAAAATTATGCGTATACAGTAAGCTTCATAATAAATGACCTTTGCAGACTGGAGATTGCCACATAGAGTGGTTTCTTTTGTTGCACAGCAGAAAGGGATTTGAAAAAACAAACATGAAGACACAGAAGTTGGAAATCCTAAACTGAAAAATATTCTTAAAGAAAATCCAAAATTCTTTACTCATGAGAATACATATTCTAGAAAAATCTGTCATTGAGTGATGGAACATCAAAATATGATTGATAGATGATAGGCAAACGTATTTTGGCAACACTTTTTTGACATTATCATAGATAAGAATACTGCAAAATGTTGAGAGAATAGGACTGACCGACTTAGATTATTTTAATATATCAATAAATACTTGTTAGAGATTTATTAAAAAGGTCACTACAAAATGATTTCTTTGGTGCATATAATGTATAAGTTAATGGAGCAATAAGATACCTTGGTAGAAGTAAATATGTATTAAGTAGTAAGGAATAATATAGAATGACAGAAAAGTTAACTTCTTTCTAGCATATTTTGATTATTACTTATTCTTATCTCTGTCTTTTCTGTTGATTTAAATACACAGCTGGAAGACCAAAAGACAATTGCTCAGCAGCACAAGCAGCCTTCAGTGGACAATCAGAATGTGCCTACAGATGAAGTACGCCTACATCACTTACTGGTGTGATGCCTTTGCCACTCTTAAATCTGATTTCACAGAAATTGAAAAGAAGGTACGTCAAAGCTTTAATACAGCTCAGTCACGAAATGGGAGTGAAAAAAGATCTCATAACAAAACTATCAAAAGCAACATGCAAAGTATTCTGAAAATGATGCTGTGTATGAAGCCTAAATAAATTTTGATTTTATTTATCCTTGTCTGTGGAAACTGCATTAATTACACTGAAGTATATTTATACATGTTGGGGATAAAACCGTAAGTAAAACCACTATTTTATTGCTGATTAATTCACTGTAAAAATATCATACGACTTTTATGACCTAACACATAGAATTATTATAAAGCAGGATATGCCATTGTGTAGCTCATGTTTATACTGAGCAAAATGAATGGACCTGGCTGTAGACTTTGTTTACTTCTGAAGGATAGAAAGTGTGGCAGTGTGTGAGAATGGCATGTTTCTCTATTTAAATTCAAACATTTTTAAACAATAATTCTACAGAGTTATCGGTTTAAGGTCAAAACCTTTATTACAGAGTATTTAGATCCATTTATTTATACCAGAAAAAATAAAATAAAAAATATAATTAAAACTGTCAAGCTGGGATATTTTATAGAATAGAGTTCGTATAGATTGCTTTCCCTCTGTGAAAGGAGTTGGTAATGCCTTTACCGTAAGTAATGGACTAGTGATGTGTCACTGGAATTGTGTACAGTGCTGTTTACAATCTTTGACAATCTCACCTCGAAAGACCTTCACCAGTTCACGATAAACTAGTGGCAGATTGTCTAAATAATGAATAATAGTATGCACTACTGCTACCCATGATGCATTCAGTTCAGGCATAGGCACTTCACTGCAAGGTAGTAATTTTGGTTTATTTCATAAAAATGAAAATATCTACTTGTTGCAGTCTGCCAAGTGACTAGATGGAACAAATGTTCTAATCACTTTCAAAAATATCTAATTTCTAATTAGGTAATGATAACAACAGAAACTAGGAAATAAAGAAAAAATATAATTTTAATAAATAAAATCTGTGAAGACTGGGATTATTAATTTGACGGACACTTATCTCCAGTACATGTCATATTCATAGACTGCACCATCCAAGGTTATCAGCTTCTGGGTAACTATTTTGCTGAGGAAAGAGGGAAAAGGAGTTTACCTGAGTGCACGCACATCTTCAGGGCAATTTCTCAGTTGCTTTTGCCTACATACAATGTGTATGCAGTATAACCTAGATCATAGTGTCTCCAAATTTTCACTCACTGTAAAAAGAATGACAGTTGTGAAAAGTGTAAACTCATTAACTTTAGTTTTCTGCTGGTATAAATGTCACTTCAAAACTTACTTACAATTTTTTATAGATGGTGAACATTTTCAGATTTGTGTTCTTTTGTCTCTTTTAAACATACTTGGAACATTTCTACAGTGTTGCAATATGAGATCTACAGCTACTTACAATAAGCATCTGGAGCAGCCACTTCTCTTCTGGATGGGCTCTTGATACACGTTTACAGAAATTGAATGGCTTGACTGAACCATGGTACAAGCTACCACTGAATGGCAACACTTTTAACAGTATGCCCTACTTAAGTTTTCGTTTGGAACTGATAGCAGTCTTATTTTAAGTTCCTCCTATATGCTGCTGTATTAACAAGAAGTGAGAAAAGCTCTTGGGTATCTGAGAAGCACCTACTGTTCTCCTTCTGTCAGGCAAGTCTGGTTTATATTATGCTTACCCAAAATATTTAAGTGTCACCAAAACCTTTGTTTTCCACTGTTAAGCATATGATAGATCAGGCTAAAAGAAAAAATAATACAGTTGGGATACCAGGTGAGTCAACTGCCTATTTTGTAAGTGAGAGTTTGGTGTCATGGATTGTTCTTCCTTTCAATATTCTGCCACTTACTAAGTTATGATCATTCTTTTTGTATGGTCTGAGTAGTGGCAGCTGGGGAAAGCAATAGAACAGAATCCTTTCGCAGTGTGGTGCAACAACTCTCAAATATTTTCTACATTCTCTTGCTCCATGAAATGTACGTGTAATGTCCTATATGTATCCTAATTCAAGATATGTTGTTATATGTAAGAATACAGGAAAGTGACTGGTGTGTAACTTGTGGATTATTATTTTCTGCATCTTAAAGATTGATTCATGTTTTTCCTCTGGTATTGCATAACTTTGCCATTAGGCTATGAAATATGAATTTGCTGGTAAAGGAATTAATACCTTGTGATGTAGTCAGTCAAATGAGACTTTTCTATTCTTCTCTTAAAACAGGAAACTTTGATTATGTCCTTAATTTTTTAAAATTCCTTTTACATACCCTTGTTATAAATGAGGAAGCAAATATAGAGTGGCTGTAGGAATCTGTATACAGGACAAATGTTCGCTATGTATTTGTGGGGAGAAAATGACCACATCTCTACAATGGAGCTGAGGGGTCATTGCAAAGCTCTCCAAGTGTAGTCACAGGTCTGTGTCCATATGTATTTCTCAACAGCGTCCCATCTCCCCACCAGGACTAAATTGCAAACTCTTGCCCTTCCATGACAAGAAAACAAAGCAAATAATTTTGATTGTTGAGGGTATTAGGACTGCAAACATGTTACCAACTGGACTTGCTCCACGTGGTGGACCTGACAGATATATCAGTCAAGGTCAAGATATGAATATAAATATTTTTGCTTTTCTGTCTCATCAAGAACCAGATTGCAGCTATAACTCCTAGCTTTTATATAGTCTTCCTCCTCCCTTTTTTTTTTTCATCCTTGCTCCTATACCCATTTAAAACCTTTCATCATAAATGTCATGACTATTATGTATTGCAGAAAAAATGGATGAATGTGAAGAATGAT
>NW_010262298.1:18613-21113 GCF_000690775.1 Eurypyga helias
TAATATTATGCCTGCTGCTGGACTTTTCAATTTAATCTTTTTTGGGCAGTTTACTTTAGAAGGAAGAACAGAATGATGAAGGTCTGTCTTGGTTTCAGCCAGCTAACTTAGTAACTAGGATGAATGTGGAGCCTGTGTTTCTAAAGTTTTCCTTTTTCTTTCACAGTTTTTCTTTGACACTTCTTTTAGTTAGTAGCAGAATGGCAACAAAATTGCCTCAATGGCTGATGTCATCCCTTGACACTAAGATTCTGGAAACACTCCTTGTAGATTTGGGATATAGGAAGGTAGATTTCTTTCCTTTTTTGTAACTAATTGCAGAGTCCTTGAAAAAAAGGATGAAACAGAACAGAATGGAAATTGTCACATCGTGGCATCCCACAGTCTTTTTTTCTTTTTTTCTTACAAAGTTACATGGCAGATCGCGGTTGATTTTTCTCAGTTGTGTGTTGATTTGGACTGTTGTTATACTTCTTAGAAAAGTGATCGTTTTCATTTACAGATATCTTAATCAACTCTCCTCAGATGTACTTCAGCAGTTAATAATCCCTTGAAGAAGTTTATTCTGATTGATGAGCCTATGTGTTTGCAAACCCTTTTGGGTTTTGTTTGTTTGTTTGTTTTGTTGGTTGGTTTTGTTTGTTTGTTTGGTTTTTTAATATTTGGTTCTTTCTTGGTTTTTTAGGCAAAGAAACTTCTGGTTACACTGATTCACTCAACAGAGGTGAAACTGTTGCAGCCAGTGTCCCCAGGCCTTGCCAGCAGTAACACTGAGCACATATTTACAACAGGCACACAAACACACATACATACAACACATGTATTAAGTGGCCAGCCACACAGATCAATGAAGACAGAAAACACAGCGCTCACGAACAAGAATAGCACCAAATGCCTTATCCTGTTTCCCTCTCTGTCTGATCAGGACGAAAGCCAGTTAGTGCAAAATATACACGTATGGATGTACATACATACAGTGTGGGTCCCTCCAGTAGCTGGAGCTTACATGCTCTGCCTGTGCAATCAGGGTATGGGTGGAAATGTGCCCTATCATGTGAGCTTGTAGAACTTTTGCCTTTAATTTAGAGGATGGGTAAAGGATGTGTTTGTTAATATATAATGTGGAATACAGTTTCCTATAAGATAAAGCACTTCCTTCAGTGCTGTGTTTGTTGTGTTCTTTGGTTATTTTTGAGTTTTGGGGGTTTTTTTTCTTATTTTAGAAAGAGGAGCTAACCAATTGTTCTGGACTTCAAAATGAGCTCTTATATCTGATAGTCAGATTAAGGACAGCAACTTTCTGGAGTTCTTCAGGCAAGTCCAGTCTGCAATTTGAGATTTCCAGGGGGAATGTATTTTGCATAATGAGAAGATCACTTCAGTGCTGCTAATTCTGTTATGATTTCTGATGGAATCATTAACAGTTCAAGCTTCTGCATGGTCTTCATATGATTAGTCTCTTTTTCCAGTAATTTCTTTCTTTTCAAAAAGAATTAACAGTCTCTGAGGAGAACAGATTCTGTTGACACATCTCTGTCTCAGTGAACATTCAAAAATTGAATCTGTGCTGTCATAGACTGTGGAGATTTGCAGAATAATTGTTATTGATGAGAGCTTTCCTAGATCCTGATAAAATCTTCTTTATTTCTTGTCTAATCACTCCAGTGAAACAGCACCTGACCCTCTTAGGACCCATAGGTTATATACACCTAATGTCTCATGCTCATCTTTGCTTTGGTTGTCTCCAAGTATGATTACACTCAGTGTGCTTTGTCACCAAGTATCAGGTCACTGTTTTTCACACTGTTGTTTTTTTCAGCTGTGGTGATGAAATCAGCTCAATGTTCACAAGAAATTCCCCTCCACCTACTATGGCTTCCTAGAGCAATGATGTCAAGTGTGTCTGTAGCAGAATGGCAAGGTAGTTTGGGCATATTTATGTATGTGGTCCTTGTATTCAGAAGACACCAAAATTTCATTTCTGTATTCTAGAGACTCACCTTTGCAGTTCAGGCAAAGTGTTCCTATTTCATACCCAAAATTGTCACATACAATCAGTGACAGCTAACTCAATAACCCTTTACAAGATCATTACTGGCACAGAGTTCTGTAGCAAACTGGCAATGGGAGATATGCTCCTTGGTGTTCTTGGTGATCTTGATGTGTATGACAAACCTTATTTAGATCTGGTTGCTTCCCACCATGAAGGAAATTCTTCTTGGAGACAGTGGTGAAGCAGTGGAACAGGTTGCCCAGAGAAGCTGTGGATGCCCCATCCCTGGAAGTGTCCAAGGCCAAGCTGGATTGAGGCTTTGGGCAACCTGGTCTAGTGGAAGGTGTCCCTGCCCACGTCAGGGGGGTTGGAACTAGATGGTCTTTAAGGTCCCTTCCAACCCAAACCACTCTAGGATTCTGTTCTTGTGCTCCCATTTGCATGAGCATACAGGGAGGACATGCCATATTTCATCATCATATTGGTGTATATATTTCTCTTATTTCC
>NW_010262298.1:26113-32687 GCF_000690775.1 Eurypyga helias
TATGCCATGTAAGCTGAAGGTGGTTAAAGTACCATTTTGCTGAAATAGTTAGCATATCTTCTAAGTAAAATTTGGACTGAAAAAGAAAATATTCATTATGTAAAATCCTGCTACCACAAACATCCATGCTCTTATTATCCTGTGTATTCCAACATAGGCAATATATGAGACATGGGCAAATACATGTTTGTTCAATGTTTCACCAACATAGGTTGGTGAAAATCATAAACATAATGTATGCTTATTCCAGCCTGCCTAATATTCTGAGCCTTTGCAGAGATGCCTAATGTAAATTCTTCCGTCCCATGAGGCCATGAGCTGAATTAATTTTGTGTTTGGTGCATTCTCACAAGCTACAAGTTGGCAGACACCAGATGGTGCTAGGGAGACAACTGTCAAAAGTCTGGTCAAACAGAAGTTAATAGTGTCTGAGGTTGAGCTGCTGTGTAGGTGTCTGCTGTTGGGTAGGTGGATCTTCTTTTTGTCATAACAATATCTTCGTGTGTCTTCTCAGGCTGTTTTTCTCTCGTCAATGCAACTTGAATGATTGCATTTTCAATTTCCCATTATTCTTTAGCTAGGTGGGTAAAAGTGTGTATGAAAGTAAGTAAATGTTCACTACTGTTCATCAGTTAACTGTTTCTTTCACATCTTTGTAGTTTAAGCTTTCGTTAGTTGAGGTCGGACAAGCAAGTTGCTCTTGTGTAGACTACACATAGCATGTGTAACAACATGTACTGTAGCAGTTGTTTTTAAAATTTTATCACAAAAATTTACATCAATGAGTACATTATCTTCCCTATATGGCAGTGATAAGTAATGAAAAGACTGATATTTCTTTTGCTGAAAAAAAAAATAAGGCTTTAAAAAGAAGGCCTGGTACACCTGGTATCTAGTTTTTCATAAGTCTACTTTGAAAGTGTCAAATCTGCAGCACCTGTACTCTGGAATTTTGAGCACCTTACATGTGTCAGAAAAGGTTTCTTAGTAGCCTGCACCACAGTACTTGTGTGTTATATGAAGTCAAACTGTACATTGCTCTCATCTCAACAGAAATATTTCATATCATTTCTTGTAAAGCCATAATCCACCTGAAATAAAGGTATTCTGAAAAGTAACTGCAGCTTACTGGACAATTATTCTTTTTCTAAATTTTATGCCATGTTGCACAGACTATCAGATTTACTTCCTTCTGTTGAGGATATGAATCTTTCCACCCAATGTCATATGCAGCCATTTGTACCTCTGACTTTTTGCCTATAGTAAATGATTACATTTGAATCTGGATTTGGTAATCCTTCCAGACTCCTCATGGCAATTTGGGTTTTCTGATACTAGAAAGAAATATAACCTAATTTGGTAGTAAAATATTATTTTTCTAGCTAAACATCTAAGGGAGCTGGGAAGGTTGAAATCAGCTGGGGTTGGTTGGTTTTTTTGTGTTTGGGGTTTGGGGGTTTTTTGTTTGTTTGGGGTTGGTTTTTTTTTTTTTTTTTTTTTTTTTGCATTGCTTGTTTTATCTTCAAGTGCGTGTCTTCTCTGAAAAGCTGTGCATTCAGAGGAGAGCATTTTTATGGAAAGAAGCCTTCATAAGATGAAGTCAGCATTGTTCTATCTCTTTGTTAGTTCTCCTGCTTGCTCTCCAGGATCTTGTATGACTGGCAGAAAAGCAATGATCAGGAAAATTTACTATGTAGATGTTGGTTCTAGTCAAAATTATATCCATTGTATCTATCACCTATTTCCAGAATAGTAGTTTCTGTATACCAAAGGAGTTCAGGTAATGTGAGCTATTTTGAGGTCCTCACATCACAGCTTGTGAATTAAGTAATACTGTAACATCTTTGACTTGGTTGCAGCCCATGAACCACCTTTATTTAAGACTAGGCATCTAAATTGAATTACATTACATGTAGAATATCTGTCAGTGTTGGGAATGACAGTAGTTTTCCATACGTTCTGGACCTCAGGGAGCTGATATCTCAGCATATGGGCTTAATTTGAACAGACAATCAAGTAACTGTATTTTACATTTACAAACAGCTGGTACCTGAGAACAGCCTCCTGTACAGAGAATCCTTGTAAAAGTGACAGGAAGCTGTACTGTACAAGCCATCCTTGTTTTGCTCTATTAGAAAGTCAGCACTTTCTAATGGGAACCACATGGTTCTATGGTTGTTTTGTTATCTTAAGCACAGAAAAGAACTGCAGTATGTGCTGATGCATGTGAACTCTTTATGCTGATACATCTGACAACAAGATGACCATGTCTTTAATAAAATTGAATGACACAGAATCATTGAATGATAAGATTATGTGAAAATTCAGCTTGTAAAGGACTTCAGGTCTTTGGTACAATGTAATGCTCAAAACAGGCTCAGCTATGAGGTCAGAACAAGTTGTGCAGGGCTTTTCCCAGCCTTATACAACCTCTTCCAGTGTTTGATTCTCCTCATGAAGATCCCTATTTCTAAAGCTGCCTTGTCCCAAGCAATGGCTGTTGCCTTTCATTCTCTCACCATGCACTATTGCAGTGAGCCTTACTCCATCTTAATAACCTCCCTGTTGTTACTGGAAGGCTGTTGTGAGGTACTTCCAAAGCTGTCTCTTCTCCAGGCATAACAAACCTTGGTTTGTCAGCCTCTCCTCACAAGGCAAGAGCTCCAGGTCGCTAACAATGGCCCAACTATGACCTCATTCCAGATTATCTTTAGGTTTTTTTTCTTCTGAGGAACCCAGAACTATACACAGATGTGATCTCATGAGTACTGAGTAATGGGAGGGATAATAATTTCCCTCAGTCTTCTGCCTGTGGTCCTGCTAATACAGCCCAGGATGCTGTTGGCTTTTTTTCTGCCTGGACACAGAGCTGGCCCATGTTCAAGTTGCCAAAATCTGCAGGTCATTTCCAGGAGAGCTGCTCCTCAGGCAGCCCATCCCCAGACTCTGTCAGTGCAAGGGATTCTTCCTTTCTAGGTGTAGGACTTGGCCTTTGGCCTTGTAGAATATTATAACGTTCATGTCTGTCCATTTCTTCCGCATGTTCAGATCCCACTGAATAGCAGCCCTCCTCTCAACTCTATTGACTTGCCCTCCCTGTTTGGTGTAATCTAAAAAGTTGATGAGACTGTATGCCATTGCCTTCTCTGGGTTGTCGATTAAGATATTAAAGAGGACAGGTCCCAGTACAGACTGTTGTGGCACTACACTGGTTACTGGCCTTCATTTCGAGGGTGACCCACTAACCACTACCATCCTAGCCCAAAAATTCAACCAGCTTTTATTCATCAAGATGTACATCTATCCAGACCACAAAGACTTAACTCAGATATTGTGGGAGACAGTGTTGAAAGCTTTGCTAAAACTGAGGCAAATTACATCCTTGGTATTATACAAGTATTGTTTAAGGGACTTACAAAACATCTTTGCTGCACATTTCAGCACTACTATGAAAATGGAAATGATTTTTAGGTAAAGATTTAGACTTTGACAGCTCACAGTTTGTTATTTAAAATGTACACTGAAGAATGAAGGTGAATGTGGAAAACTTCTGAAGGAGATAAGCATGTAGGGTAAATAACTGAAGGAAAAAAAGCTCTTTGTGCCTGAAAGATATAAATAATTTAAATACTTCTAGTGTCTTTTGCATTCATGCTGGTGGGACTCATCTCTAAATTCACCTCTAAATTTGGGAGTCTACTTGTAGTTATCAACTTATGGGATGTGGTGGGCTGACCCTGGCTGGAGGCCAGGTGCCCACCAAAGCTGTCCTTTCACTTCCCTCCTAATCAGTACAGGGGAGAGAAAATATAATAAAAGGCTCGTGGGTCAAGGTAAGGACAGAGAGATTACTCAGCAATTACTGTCATGGGCAAAACAGACTCAACTGGGGAAATTAGTTTAATTTATCACCAATTTATCACCCCTATCACAGTAAGGTAATGAGAAATAAAACCTAATTCTTAAAACACTTTCTCCCCACCCTTCACTTCTTCCCAGGCCAAGCTTTTCTCCTGATTTTCTACCCTCTCCCCAGGTGGCACAGGAGGTTAAGAAACATGGATTGCAGTCAGTTCATCACACTTTGGGTCTCCTGCTCTTTCCTCCTCCGGGAGAGGATTCCTCCTCACAATCTCCCCTGCTCCAGAGTGGGGTCCCTCCCATGGGAGACAGATCTCCAAAAACTTCTCCAACATGTGTCCTTCCCATGGGCTTCAGTTCTTCACGAACTTCTCAGGTGTGGGTCCTTTCATGGGGTGCAGTCCTTCAGGGGCAGCCTGCTCCAGCCTGGGCTCTTTTCTCCATGGGTCCACAGGTCCTGCCAGGAGCCTGCTCCAGTGTGGAACTCCCATGGGGTTACAGCCTTCTTTGGGCATCCACCTGCTCTTGCGTCAGGTCCTCCTCAGGCTGCAGGAGGGTCTCTGCTCCCCCGTGACTCTCCATGGCTGCAGAGGCACAGCCGGCCTCACCATGGGCTGCATCACAGACTGCTGGGGAATCTCTGCTCCGGCACCTGGAGCAGCTCCTCCCCATCCTTCTTCACTGACCTGGGTGTCTGCAGAGTTGGTTCTCTCATATGTTCTCTCTCTGGCTGCAGTTGCACAGAGGGAGTTTTTCCCCAACTTCTTAAACATGTTATCCCAGAGTCACTACCTCTGGGCTTGGCCTGGGCCAGCAGTGGGTCCGTCTTGGAGCTGGCTGGCATTGGCTCTGTTGGACACAGGGGAAGCTTCTAGCAGTTTCTCACAGAAGCCACCCCTGTGTCCAGCTCCACTACCAAAAACTTGTCAGGCAAACCCAACAGGGGGGAATGTGCTTGTATTCCTGTGAATTATGAATTACGTGATGAAAAATAATTCCTACTAAGATGAAATTACGTTATTTAGTAGTAGTGTTTTATTGAACTTATTCAGGGTATAAAGTAGTCTAATATTGACACACCATTGTGCTGAAAATACTAATATGTACATTGCCAATTAAATAATGAACACTTTATTATCTCTTCCTTATTTTTTTCAAGTGTTTGCTTCCTCATTCAGTTTAATGACATTTGAGCTTTTCATTCAATTAAAAGGTGGAATATACAACAGACCAATATCAAGGTGGATGACACTTACCCAGATGTTTCAGCATTGATGAAATGTTAAACTGTATTGATCTGTTGTATTTTAAAAGGATTCATGAATTATATTTGCTGAAAAGATTTTATTAGAGCCAACTAATTTTCAGTGTTAATCACACAATAATTAAAGATCCATATGACTTCTGGATTTGATTTGTTAGCTTATGATTCCTGTAAAAAATGGTGGTTGCCCTAGCCACATTAGAAAGATGAAGGATTGCATGAATCAAAGATTCATAAACCTAGTTATGGAGTGTCATCAGAAAATTAAGGACAGAATAAAAGATTATCTGTGATGGTTCAGAAGAAAAAGCAATGAAAGGAAGGGCAAACAGGACTATATCAAATTCATCACTTCTACTTATGTGATGTAGGCACGTCTTTGCATCTGCTCCTCTACAGTATATAATGTAGAGTAAGCACTACAGTTCTGCCTGCCAGAAAGAAATGAACAAAGGTTCTTAATCTTGGCATAAAAGTGCTTCATATTGGGTATTTTCTCACCAAAGGGCTCTTCAGAGTATGGGGGAAGTGGTGTTAATTTTATTTTTTATTTTAAAATGCTAGTACTTTTGAGTTTGTCAGAATCCTGATGTTAATTGTTTTAGAGAACTGAATAGTAGATCACTACAGGGAAAATAAAATACAAGCCATAAAATATAATGTAAAATATATAGGGCTTTTCTGAGTGTTTTTATTTTTATCACATGATTATGAGCAAATAATAATCATCTTAAAATTTGGATCCAGTTTCTGAAAGTGTTTATGTATACGTAGGTATATGTATATGTATCGATTCATAAAGCTGTATCTTTGTAAGAACAGTAACTCTTCCTTTACTTTGACCCATGTATTTTCAGAATCACAACTGTATTGGGTTTGTGTGGCAAGGTTTTGATCCTTGGGGCTACAGGAGTGGGTTCTGTGAGAAGCTGCTAGAAGCTTCCCCTATGTCTGATAGAGCCAATGCCAGGCAGCTCCAAGATAGACCCGATGCTGGCTAGGGCTGAGCCCATCAGTGATGGTGATAGCACCTCTGGGATAACATGTTTAAGAAGGAGAAAAAGCCCACCCAAAACTGGTCAAGAGAAATTGCATCCTGAGACAGGAAGTGAGGTGTGAGAGAAACAGTTCTTCGGACACCAAGGCCAGTGGAGAAGAAAGAGGAGGAGATGCTCCAGGCACCAGAGCAGAGATGCCCCAGCAGCCCATGGTGCAGCCCATGGTGAGGCCGGCTGTGCCCTGCAGCCATGGAGGGTCATGGGGGAGCAGAGACCCACCTGCAGTCCATGGAGGACCCCACACCAGAGCAGGGGGATGCCCGAAGGAGGCTGTGACCCTGTGGGAAGCCCATGCTGAAACAGGACTAGCTTCTGGCAGGACCTGTAGACTCATGGAGAAAAGAACCCAGGCTGGAGCAGGTTTGCTGGCAGGGGCTGTGGGCACGTGGGG
>NW_010262298.1:32823-39698 GCF_000690775.1 Eurypyga helias
TGAAGGAGTGGCACAGCAAATGTGTGATGATCTGACTGCAACTCCCATTCCCAGTCTCCCTGCACTGCTGTTGGGGAGGAAGGAGAGAAATCGTGAAAAAAGCTTAGCCTGGGAAGAAGAGAGGGGTGGGGGGAAGGTGTTTTAAGATTTAATTTTAGTTATTTTTTTCCTATGATTTGACTGTTGATAAATTAAATTAATTTCTTCCTCAAAGTGAATCTGTTTTTCCCATGATTATAATTGCTGAAGGATCTCTCTCTCTCCTTATCTCAAGACATCAGCCTTTCATTGTATCTTCTCTTCCCTGTCCAGCTGAGGAGGGCAGTGATAGAGTGGCTTTGGGGGGTACTTGGCCTCCAGCCAGGGTCAACCCACCACACTGATAAAGTCCAAATGCCCTAAAATAATCTGGATATTTTCCCAAAAATTGTTGACTATTTCAGTTCTGTCTTATAAATATACTTATGACAGGTACCTTATTACAGGTACTCATAAAACCAGATTTTTTCATTTTTATAGTAAATATTTGAAAGATTAACATGTTACTTCACTTGGCTACTCCTGATGGTTTATATTAAAAAGAAAAAACGAAATCAAAGTACATAAAAGACCTGAATAGCCTATCCTAAACTTCAGATGAAAGTGAGTTAACTGATTAACATTTATTGTAATTCTTTAATATTTCTGTTTATGTTTTTTTACAGTAGTTTGATCTGTAATCTTACCTTGTGTTTTTGTTCTATCATTTGTTCCTTTCATACAATTTACTTAATTAATGTCAAGTTCCTTTACTGAGCCATACTGTCTTTACAAAAGGAATGTTCAAAGTTGCATCCTTTAGCTTAATGCTGAAACATTCTTGTGGGGAGAAATGATGGTATGTTTAGTAGTAATAAATCTTTTCTTCTTTCTAAATTACAAGTGTTACATGAAAATAGCATGATTTGCCTTGCAAAAGATGAGTATGGACAAAACATAATTATATTCGTGGATTAGGCCCAGCTGGCAACAAAAGACCACGTGGGCTGCTCACTCCCTGCCCATTTCAGTGGAATGTGGAGCAGAAGAATCAAGGAAAGGCTTATGGATTGAGACAAGGACAGGGAAGAATCAGTCAACAGTTATGGTCATGGGCAAAACAGATGACTTGGGGAAGAAAAGTCAATTTAATTAGTTATCAAACAAACCAGAGTAGGACAATAAGAGACAAATCAGGCCTTAAAAACCTTCCCCCAACCCTCCCTTCTTCCTGGTCTCAGCTTTGCTCCCACCTTTCTCTACCTTCCCCCTGCCAGCAGCACAGAGGGATGGGGAATGGGAGTGGTGGTCAATTCATCACACACTGTGTCTGCCACTCCTTCCTCCTCAGGGGAGGACTCCTCACACTCTGCCCTTGCTCCAGCATGGGCTCCATCCCACAGGAGACAATCTTCCATCCTCCAATGTGAGTCATTCCCATGGACTAGTTTTTCATGAACTGCTCTGACATGGGTCCCTTCTGCATGCATACATTCCTTCAGGAGAAGCCTGCTCCAACATGAGCTTCCCATGGGGTCACAGTCTCTTTTAAGTTCACCGCCTGCTCCAGCGTGGGGTCTTCCCTGGGCTGCAGGCGGGTCTCTGCTCCCCTGTGACCCTCCATGGCTGCAGAGGCACAGCCAGCCTCACCATGGGCTGCAGGGGAACTTCTGCTCTGACCCACGTCCTCCCTGCCTTTCTGCACTGACCTTTGTGTCTGTCTGGCTGTCTCTCACATCCTGCTCATCTCTCCACACTGTTTCTGCTTCTGCTGCTCATTCCCTTTTTGTGCTTTCCCCTCTTAAACGTGTTAAATCACAGAGGCCCTGATGGGTTCGGCCATGGCCAGGGGCAGGTCTGACTTGGAACCAGAGAGCTTCTAGCAGCTTCTCACAAGACCCACTCCTGTGGCCCTTTCTCCACTACCAAACCCCCCTGCCACACAAACCCAACACAATGATAAATTAGGAGCTAAACAAAGTAACAGAAACTAGCATCTGTGGAGTATAAATTGGACAGAGAAGAACCAAAGTTATGAAAATTGGTAATCACTATCACTAAGAAAAATAAGGTATGTAAAATGTGTTTTGCTTAAAATATATCCTGTAACTGTGTTTTATTGACTGTGCTCATACGAATTTATCCAAACCTCATTCTTCTTTCAAGGGGTCAATCTTTCAAAGACAAACTTGCCATCTAAGTTTTGTTGGCTGTCCTTTATTCATTAATTCCAGCCAGGAGTATTTCTTATTTATTTGATTATGGGATGATTATTGATCACAGAGATTATTATCAGCATATGTGAGTACCCTGGAGTCTTCAACCCTTTTTACTGAGGGCTCTATCTTTTCCAGGTTGTATACATTCACCCACAGATCTCTTCACTGGCCTTGAGTTTCACAGAATATGTATGTTGAAGCCTTAATAGTTGCTTTGTATCTATTTTTAAAAGCCTTAAAATACCACAGTCTTCTGATACAAGTTGTCAGATTTGTTTCAGTGGCATTTAGGCCTAACTGGGCAAAGAGATGGAAAATCTATAATTAACAATATATCTCAGTGTGGGCTGCATTGTTTTCTAATAATGTTTGAATGTCTACTTTATCTTTTTCCCTTTTGAAGAGAGAAAACAGGGTGAAATACCAACTCCATTATCCAAAGAAAGGATTAGCCAATTAGGCATACAGAAATCTGTGCGAACAGATGGGATGCATCTGAGGATGCTCATGGAGCTCAGATGTTATTGTAAGGCTGTTGTCTAACCTCTTCAAAAGGTCATGAAGTTTGGAGGAGGTTCCTGGTGATTAAAAAAAAAAAAACCAAAACAACAAACAACCAAATGTCAGACCCATCATAAAAAATGGCAAGACGGAAGGTCTAGGGAACAATAATTTGGTCTGCCTCACTTCAGTGACTGGGCAGGTGATGGAATTAATCCTTCTAGAGCCATTTTCAGACATTTGAAGGACAAAAGGGTGATTTGGAGCAGCCGACATAGATTTGGCATGCACAAATCAAGTCAGACTAACTTTCTACAATGAGATGCATGCTGATGCTGCAGACAAAGGGTGGGAAGTGGATGGTGTATACCTAAACTTTTAACAAGACCTTTGACATTCTCACAAAGTCTCCTAACCACCAAAAAGGTGAGATAATATGCTGGATAAATGGATAATAAGGTGGATGGAAAATTCGTTGGACTGCCAAGCTCAAAGAGCTGTGACTAGTGGTTCAAAGTTTATCTGGTGGTCAGTAATGTATCACATCCTTCAGGGATCATTACTGGAACAAATGCTGTTCAAAGTCTGCATTAATGGCCTGGATGGTGGTACAGAATGCATTCTCAGCAAGTTTGCTTATGGTACCAAGTTGGGAGAAATGGTCAATACACTGGAGGGCAGGGCTTCTGTTCAGAATGAGCTGGACAGGCTGGAGAAATGAGTTAATAGAACCCTTATGAAGTTCAATAGAAGTAAATTCAAACTCCTGTGTGGGTGGAAGAGTCACCTCATGCAACAGTAGAGGCTGGTGGCAAGCCAGCTGGCTGAAAAGCAGCTTTGAAAAAAAATAAACATTTTGGGGTACTAGTGGATATCAAATTGAATGCTATTCAGCAGCAAGGTCAACTGCATCCTGAGCCCTATTAATAAGAATGCAGTCAGCAGGTCCAGGGGTGTGATGCTTCCCCTCCCTATTTGGCACTTGTGAGACTGTAACTGAAGTGCTATGTCTGGCTTTGGCTTCCCCATTTCAAGAAAGATATTAGCGTACTAAAGTGAGTCAAGTGGAGCATGATTAAGTGCGTCAAGGAGCTGATGCATATGATGTATGTGGAAAGGCAAGGAGACAAGGTTTGTTTTACTTTAACAAGAGAAGGCTCAGAGAAGTTCTTGTATTGGTCTGCAATGACCTGAGTGGATGGAGCCAAACTCCTACCAGAAGTGTGCAGTGTTAGGATGGGAGACAAGTGACACAAGCTGGAACATGGGGAGTGACAACAAGATATAAGGGAAAACTGTTTTTACCATATGGGAGCTCAAACCCTGAAACTTGCTGCCTTGAGAGTTTGGGGAATCTTTGTCCTTGGGGGTGTCTGAGACTTGACTGCGCACACACCTGAGCAACCTGCTCTAGTTAGATCTCTTTTAATCAGGGGTCCATGTGTCCCTTCCAATGTAAATTATTCCACGATTCTATTATTTTGTAAATTTAGCTTTGGTCATTAGCACTTTTTGTTACAAGAACTCTTTCAACATAAATCTTTTAACAACTAGAGCTGCTGAGGTACTCAAGATATTGCACCCCAAAGGATGCACCCTCTTGCCAACTTTGTAGAGCTATGAACGCTGAACAGACTGTAAGGGCAAAATGTTTTTGCAACAGTAAAAAAGAGGTGTGAAACCATGATTTATACCAAGATCATTCAAACTGAAGTTTTCTTCCAAAATAGACAAGTTAATTTAGTTAAATTTATCTCCCCCCTTCTAACACCCATTTCTTTGCCTTGAAAAACACTTCTACAGCTTTTGGCTTTAGGTGGTGTAACTCTGCTCCCCAGTGATTTATCCAGAGGTGTACATACTTGCTCAAAGGCAGTCACAAGTCAGTACATTGAAAGCTTTTTCATAATTCTGTATACATTCTCATTCCATCATACCTGTCAGTCTACACATTCTCTCTCCCACAGAAAAAAGTAGGGATACTATTTACAGACAAGAAAGTCTATTACCAGTTAAATAGTACTAAAACCAGAAACACATATTTTTGTTTCTTTAACACATCCCAAGCCTATTTTGCATACCTTTACAAAAGAGACAAGGTTGTCTAGTGCTGCACATCCTGACTCCAAATACCACATCCACTACTTACACATGATATGGTGAATTATAGCTTAACCATACCAACTGCTATATCCCGGGCATCCACTGACAGCTTTTCCTCTAGTTCCGTTAGGTACTTCCTCATAAGGACTCCTTTATAGAAAAAAAACAGGGAAGCTACAATTATTCCTTTCTTTCTCTTAACAAGAAAAATCTGTTCACCTAACTGCTCACTGTGCCTCCATTATCAGGCTCTCCTCTTGCTATAACACTTTCCAAGGCTGAGGTTTGCCCCTCCGTAGGTGCTGACATATTGTTTGCTTCCCAGAAACTCAGTTGCTTCCTTCTATCAACCTCTTAAAGTGTCCTCCACATCTTGTGTGTAAGAGACAGGAAATGGAGATACCCCGCCACCAACCAACCCCTCCACCTGGAGAAAGGTTCTAAGCAGCAAAATTTACATTTGTAGTTAGCTCTGCTTTGAACAGGCAGTTGGACAAGGTGATTTTCAGAAGTCCTTTGTTATCTATAAGCTGGTTATTCTTCTGAACTAGCCCTCACAGCAATGCCTTGAGTGTTCTTAAGCACTATCTGTCTCCATGCCAGCAATCTGCTGCTCTGCCTTCTGGGTCTGCCAGCGTGAATGGCAGGTGACCTTTTGCTTTAGCTCCACCTATCTCCCTGGAAGAAGCTTACTCTTCAGCCAGCTCTTCCTCCTAGAATTTCTCATACTTCTATAGAAAAAGGTGTGCCTCATTCATTAGCCCCAGATCATGCCTCAGGCTCAACTGTGTGTTTTGAAGGATGGAGTATGCCACCAAGGTGGTCCTGGCAATCTGTGAGAAATACTGGCAGTGCAGGCAACATTACCAAATTTTTATCATGCCAAAACCCAACTTTCTTGCAAAGTCGATCTAGCAGTGAGTACAACTCTAAGACTGCTCTAAAGAAGCAGCTAAACACGTGAGAAGCTGATGCAGAAGAAGTAGAAATTGTCTCCTATAAAGAGCAAGGGAAAATATAAGAGGGATAACAGTTGGAATTTATGGTATCTAGCGACATTTGAAATCAGATTGGGCATGGTGCCTTTAGGGTTTGTCCTTGAAGCACAGTTTGAGAAGACAGTAATGTGTGTGGATGGGAGTTTAGGCTGCCTGAGTTTTCATACCCTTTCTCTACAACATTGCTTTTGCTGATGTGATAGCTCAGTCCAGACTGAGACCACATGGCATTATAGATGTTGAAATTGCACTGATGTCTAAAATAGATCAGATTACTGCAGAGACTGTCTGAACTTTGAACACAACACATGAGTACTTCCCTCTCCGTTGCCATTGCCTCACTGCATTACCTTAAACAAATCTGTCTATTTCTCATCTGGAAAATGGGCAATAATAAAACCAATTTACCTTACATGGCAACTGCTAAGATTAATTAGTTAATGCTGTGGAGCTCATTTCTGCAGAGGCTCCTTATGTCCCACAGCAGAGGCATATAGAAACAAAGAAAGAAATTGCGTGTTTAAACCAGACAGATTCCTTGTTCAGGCAGAGAGAAAGGATAGACGTAG
Source organism: Eurypyga helias (assembly GCF_000690775.1). Taxonomy (NCBI): domain Eukaryota; kingdom Metazoa; phylum Chordata; class Aves; order Eurypygiformes; family Eurypygidae; genus Eurypyga; species Eurypyga helias. Next base: position 39,232 of record NW_010262298.1, read on the forward strand.
ATTGTCTGAGATTTCAGTTTCCTTTTCTTTTGCCAGTTATGTCTACATTTGGAAGACTAATGCTCTAATAATGCTTGGTACTCATTTGGAAATTTAGATGAGACATTTGGGTTTCTTAAGTAGTTTTGCATTAGACTTAAGCTATCTCATAAATAAATGATGACTTAAAAAATCCGTCTACATTTCATCTTATTACAGAAAGAAGGGCTATTATAGAAAGAAAAACCCCAGGGTGTTACTGTATCAGTTCTTCAATATGTATGCGATATTATCATGTGCTTTAACCACTCCAGTCTTTAATAAATCAATTCATCGGGCTGTTCTTTGGTCTCAGAAACATTACGTTGTATTTTTTTGTTTTACTCATTTTCAGTTTTGCATGTGTATGTGTATAAGTATATACAGATATAAGTATTTGAACATATAAATATATACACATGTCCAGGCAATCCCAAACACAAGTACAG
>NW_010262299.1:0-3498 GCF_000690775.1 Eurypyga helias
CTCAGCCCATTGATCCAGCCTGTAATGAAGGGGTCTTAGTCCTTGAGCTAACTACTGTGAGCAAATTTAATAAAATAACTTTAATGGGAATGGTAAAACACATTTTTGAGCTGAAAAGCAGAGAATCAGAAACAGGGAAACCCATCCAATCTGATTAGTGGCTCTGGGAGCTTCTGCATGCATGTTCAATAGGGAAATAGGAACTGGGTCTGCTTCTAAAATAAACTTAAAACCTCTTCAAAGTACAGCTCTAAGATAGATTTTTCTCTTTTAATGCCTATTCCTTCATAACTCCAGTGAAGCCCAGCATCTGTGGCCTGTTTTTGCAACCTACACTGACACAGTAATATCTAAGACCAGTTTTTGCTATCCAAATTTCCCTACCATCTGGGAGGCAGTCACCTTTTGAGAGAGCAATGCTGTCTGCCTTTTGAAGCACTGTTGCTGCTGCTGGGATTCATAACTCCCTCTGGTGAAGGTGATCCTCGCGTGCTGGCAAAGCTGCCTCATTCACCTACACACATGGAGGGGGAAGTCCGGCTTGGTAGCCTCCTGGGTGGGATTTGCGCTGGAAAAATAGAGCTCTGAATAAATTGGTAGAGAAATTTTTGGATGTCATTACTTGCAGCTGCAGCCAGTGTTAAAGTGATCTGAATGAGAGTGGGCTCCAACCCATGTGCACGTTCCCTGAAATAAGAGGCTCTGGTTGCCACCACCTTGAGAAACACACGCTGCCCGGGAGAGGTGGGTACCCAGCCACACAGAACTCACCATGAGTGCACAAATTATCAAACACAAAAAGCAAAACCAAAACAACTGGACAAATCAAACTCACCTGGAAAAAGGGTATTATCTACACGAAGGGCAAGTCCCACACAGGAATGCAGCTGTTCTCCAGAAAAAGAGCCACCGCATCTTTAAATGACTGCGCGAGGTAGATAAAGACTTGGAGCTGTGCCAAGGTAAAAGTTGTAAAACTGGATTGATTTTTGCTACAGCTTACTAAGGGCTCCCTAGAGCGAGGATGCGATGTTCAAATATAATAATTGATAGCCTGAAAAAATATTTCTGATAAGTGTGCAACCGTAACACAGAGCCCTGACTGAGATGAAGCAAGCTTTTGTGTCCCAGCTAACCTGAGCACTGGAGTGACCCAGATCTGCCGTTCCCTTCCCTGATCGCAGCCGCATCCTTCAGCGGGAGAGAAAACAGGCATGGGCTTTGTACAGGGCATTTTCTTAAATGCCATCGTGGAAAAGTAATTACCCGACAGCCAGACCAGTGCATATGAAGGAGGAGGGCTCTGTGGGAGGAGGGAATTCACATTCATTAATAGCAACCCAGCAATCCCAAAGGGCAAAGGAGTTAGTGATAATCTAACCTCTTTTCAGCCTTCACTTTGCTGTGGTGGCCACCTCAAGCCCTGTATATGTGTGTATAAATTGCTTAAGATTCAATTGAACACATTAAGTTTTAAAAAGGATTTAAGTGAAAATTTTCAATAGCTTCTGAAAAGGGATAATTTATTAGCTCTGAGTAAATTAAAATCTCAAGCAGGGGTAAAGACTTTAGAGATTACTTTAATACATTTTATATGCTTTAAACAGAAATGTTACTTTAAATGGTCCAAAAATCAGCTAATTTTGTCCTATTTAGTAAATTACCTCCTAAGGCTGTAATGTTACAGATTACAATTGCTAAAAAAAGTTATGCCTTATCAGAGAGGAATAAACTGCATTTTTATAGGTTTAAATATAGCACTTTTTTTTTGTTTTCATAATTCAGGCTGGTAAAAACATTGTGTTAAAATAATGCCAAGAAGGGAGTGTATCTTTTACATTCTTGTTAGGTCAGATGGCAGTGTAACAGAATGTCATGGCTACATCTCCCATGTACCATACTAGCAATTTAGAGTCTATTTTGTCTTTGAGATCAGACATATGATCAAATTACACTGGTTAACTGTTACCATGCATCAGCCGAGCCTCAATAACTGTCTGTGCAAATGCTCTTAGCCCATGGCACAGTCAGAGTAATTTGGCTTAGGTTAGCCCCTTTTCACTGCGGGCTAACGTATGTCACATTATCTCGTATTTGTAGTGGACAGTTACCACAGCCTCGTTGGTGTGCAGTAATGTGCTGTGCTGAGGCTATTTCATTATGTCTGAGCCTCAAATTTGTCTATGAAACAACCGGTTTCCAGGTTTAAGGTCTCTTTGGGGAAGACGGCAGGAAAAGCATTGGCTCTGAACAAAAGTCCTGTACATCCATCCTTTACACGGTCAACAGGCTGCCTTTCAAGTTGTTTCCTTTATGGCAAGAAACCATACTGCCTGCTCAGCAGAGAAGCTGGCTTGGCTTCAGGCAGCTTTAAAGCTATCAGCAGCTGGGAAGCCAATGACTACATTTCAAAACCAGAAATCAGTTTACATAGGGAAAAGGCTCGGGTCTGGTTTAAAATTACAGTTCTTACAAACCACAGGAGTCAGCTGTTATGTACATCACTGCCTTAAAGGCTGTTTCTGCTGCTGGTGAATATGGCTGTGGTGTTAAATTTAACAGTGCAGAGGTGGTACTGGAACCTGACTGTCCATTTTTGGAAAGTTTGAGTAGACTATGACAGGGTTTTGCCCTGGGCCATCTGGTAGTCTTCAAACTGTTCCTGGGCAGGGTTTTGGAATTAGTGAAGATCTGGAAGGTTTGGATCTGGCCAGCCCATCGCAGAAGGTAAGAGAGTATGAATGAGAGTCACACGGTGACAGTTTGTCTTAGTGCAGAAAATAGCCCCAAACCCATTTATTTTATTGATATTGATACAGTCTAGCTTAAGAAAAGGAGTCAAAGTGAATGGATAGATTACAAGGATATGATGAGGTTCCAGGAGATGAAAAAGGCTGGAGCAGAAATAAAGAAAACAAGTATTATAGCAGCTGAGACCGAAAGGGAAGACATTAAGAGTCTAAGCTACAAAAGAAGTTACTAGCTGTTATTGACCAGGAAAAGGAAAATAAAACTGGAAAGATAAATTTGTATCCAGGAATTTTTTAGTTACAAGAAATGGGCCAAGGCACGCTGTGGTCTTTGGATGGATATTTGGATCCATATACCTATCTGCATGGACATGTATATGCAACAGCATTTAAGACTGAGACAACTAAAGCTTGTGACTTTTAGGGATCAGATCAATAAGGATCTTCAATAATTTAAAGGAAGTCAAGGCTTTTTTTTTTTTTGGTGGCAGAATTGTGGAGAGGGCAGGAACAGAAGTAGCATGGCAACGGTCTTATGTTGCTTAGGAAAGGGATCATTAACCTTTTATTCATGGTTTTATGTTTTGCTTGTCTGCACCACTTGCCCACATGTGTGCAATACAACAGTTGTTATTAGGGTTCAGAAGGGCTACATAGTTTTAACTGTTCATTGTTTCAGGATCAAATTTGTCCATTACCTCAGTAAACCCAGCATCCAGGACATAACTGAACAAAAAGTAAGCATTCA
>NW_010262299.1:3516-24928 GCF_000690775.1 Eurypyga helias
ATATCTATCCTGTAGCACTAAGAAGATCCTCAGCCTAAACATTACCTTTCTTCTTATAAAACTACTGAAGAGCTCCATGTATGAGCAGACCATATTCATCTTCAGTTGTCTGTGAAGACATATCCTTGTGACTGATTATTCAGTCCTATAAGACAGGTGAGTTTTTTTTCAAAAAGTTCCTTAAGCCCTTGAACTAATGAAATCTGGCTTCCTGTGAATTTGTTTCCCGACTGTTGTATTTTGATTTCTAGAAAGGTCTTGGATCTGACAGAAGCTTTTTACAGGTTTTGTCACTTTCAAAGTCACTCTCTGCAGGTTTTCCCACACAAGAAGGTGCAAATCTTCCTCCCCAGAGCATTTATGGGATTCCTTTGCCTGTGCCTGGATCCCTATAAACCTTCTAAGAACTGGAGCACCTCTTAGATATCACCACTCAGCCAAATTTCTTGGAGCCAGTGAGGTCAGAGAGTAGACAGGGGATGCAGATAGTAACAGGAATTATTTTGCAGCCAAAACAGTAACGTATTAATTGTGATGATAGCTTTTTTCACATAAGTATTCCCATGCTGGGCTAGTTCACCATGGGAATACTTATGGATGAACCTACCCTGGTATCTTACCTCTGCTTTCCAGTATCTTATACTAGTGTACCAGCATCTACTTAGTCAGTGGGTGAAGTCTTGCCAATAGAGGAAAATAATGTGAAAAACCATTAGTCTTTTTATCCTTTTCTTTAAAAAGGTTTTTTTTTAATCTCATTGTTTTACACCCTTCATAATTTCTGCAAATAATTTTGAATCTCCTTTTTTTTTCTTGCTATGCCTTTTCTTTTTTAAGAGAGAATGTCTCTTGAAAAAAAGATGGTTCCCCCAATAATGCTATGCCACTGTCATATACTGACATTACAATACCTTCTGTATTATTGTTTTCTTTTACTCTTTGATGCTTTCTGGAATGCCAAACCTCTTTCAGCAAATAACTGCACCACAGCAGCAGTCACCACTTCTCCCTTTCAGAAGGTACTTTCATTAACTTATACTCACTGCTCTTTAAACTCATCTCTCTTTAAACTCACGGATCTCAGTAGTTCAAATGATTCCTCCTTCAACATGCTTTAACCTGCATTCATTGTATTTCACCTGCTACCATGCTGTCCTTTCACCTCATTTCCCTCAACCTCTCTGGAGCTCCCTGTAAACTTCTTTAGTGTTGATCAGCCTTTGTGATATCCCTAAGCATGGTCAGCTCAGTGTTCACACAGATTTTCATGTCACTAACTTACAAAAGCATATCAACAGCAACATGCAGCTTCGGAGTATCCCAGTATTATTTATTTTTTTTTTTTACTTCTAGAAAATGGAACAGTTGCTGCTTTGTGATGGTCTGTTTTTAATCCACTGTACTCACGCATGCCACGAATTTTTGACAGTTTTCTGTAAGAAACTTGCAATAAAAACTTTAAGAAATTCCAAGTAGATTAGATCAACCCCATTTAAAAAAAAATCTTATATTTTGCTGCTGCACTCAAGGAATGCTTGAAGGAAAGAATGATAGGTTATCCATTACCAAATCATGCTGCTTTGTCCTAGTCATATCATAGCTAGCTAAGTGTTTTACACATTAGCATTTCAATCAATGAAGGTCCTTGGCAGATTGAGATACGGCTAACTTTAAACACGGAAGCTCTACCCTTGAAGTCCATGTTCTATTTTCATGCTTTAAGTTAGGCATGTGTTTTAGCCAGGGTCAGCAGGCCCAGACTGCCGTCCTTAGGCAGAGTTTTGCCTTTTTTTTTTTTTTTAATGAGAGATTGAGTCGTTTTGCTGACAGCTGCCCCAGTTAATTCTTAAATGTAGTGGAGATTTAATAATGGCAAATATTTCTGACAACCAGAGATACCAGGGTTATCCAGGGTTGGAGACAAAGCTGAATTTTTTCTCACTAAGAGCTGCTCCAGAGCAGGACGAGGAAGGGAAGGGAGATGCACTGAAAGGTGACATGGTCCCTCTGGCATTCTGGCTGCAGGGTGGTCCCTGCTGCTTCTGCCTCTCCTGGAAAGGAGCAACCAGCAAGATGGTCCTCCTGCAGCACCGGCACAGACCCAGGAGGCAGTAATGCCATTGTGCAACCCGGGTAGTCTGCCATACTGGGGTACTCCCTGCTGCCGCTTGTGCCTTGGGCCAGCCAGGCTCTCAGCTCTTCAGTAAAAATATCAACATCCCAGCATTTTGATAAATACCTTTCAACTTGACCATTTCTCCCTTCTCTGGGCATTATCCTCTCATTTTGTTTCAACATTTCATTTTACCACCTTGATCTTCCATGACCCCTTTTCTCAGTCTAGTTAGTGCCGTACAGTCTCACAGAGCTAGGTCCAGGCACTTCTCATAGTGTCTTTCCAACCACCTCACTCCTACTTAATTTCTTCCTTTCTTTTCTTCTCTTCCCCTCTGCCCTCCCCATACCCTCCCCCCCCTCCCAAATCTCACCCAACTCTATCTTTTCTGATGGTTTTTTGTTCTCTGGTAACATGGTTCTTACTTTAAGGCAAAGGTTAGTCACTGCTGTGCTCTCAAGGGTCAGCTCCATCCTAGAATGTACTGTAGACTTTTGACCCCATAAAATTAAGAAATTAAAACAAAGTAGTGGCCCCCTTAAAACCACTAGATATAAAGTGATATTAGAATATACTTGAAGATACATTATAGAAAGCAGGAACGTTTAAGGTCCCACACCCCAATACTGGAGCCTTAGAGACTGAATCTGCAGAATGCAGATCAGATCCTTTCTTTCTTTCTTTTTTTTTTTTTTTTTTTCCCTGACTTTGTGCTCCAATTCCTAGCTAGGATTTAACTGCAGTAATACAAATTTCGTAGTGACCCTTTAAAAATGATTCACTGGCCATTTTTCACACTTGTTTTATGAAATAGTCAAAACATTTGTCACTCCTGCTCTTAAGAATTTTTGGATCTGTAAACAGCAACATTTATTTTTATCTTCTATCAACTATTAGAAGCCTTCAAGCTGGGACACATATTGTGCACTGACTACGAGAAATACAGAAGCACAGAAATGCCAAATGAACCTACTGTTTCAAGAGACAGAGCCTACCATTTCAAATGTCCTTGTGCAAGAATCTTTCTCATGGTCATGGTCACTAGGAACGTGTCTGAACAGTAAAAGACAAAGGGTGAAATCTCATTAATTTCAGTGGGGTCAGGGTTTCAACCAATTGTCTTCTTCCTCCAAACATAACCTTGCCAGCACTTTTAATGTGTTGCTTTAAACACATTCAAAGCTGATGCAACTTCTTCTTCCCAGATGTTTGTGTATCTAACAATATCCCTAAAAAGGTGCTGTTAATATCTCCGACAGTTTTGATTTTTTGAAAGTGGCATCTAATTTTAGAAAACCATTAGATAACTTAGCGTGAAAGATTCACCAAGTAAATGTTACTTTATAAATCTTTCTGTCTAGATGGATGATTTAAATACAAGTTTCTGATTTTAGTTTTTCTTGCCTAAGGTTTGAGACTACCATGAAAACCAAATGACTATCTTTATGAAAAATGAAATAAAGCCCATCTAATTGCAATATTTTGAATTTTTTGCTGTAAGAAGAGGTAAAATAATGTTTATTTGTGTAGTGCTATTTACTGAAGGTGCATAGCATGTGAGAAAATACTGTAGCTTTTATCTAGATGACCTGATTCTCAAATTCCAAACACTGAGGACTGGGAAGCAAGGCAAGAGCTAAAGATAAATTTAAAAAAAATCTGCATTTATTTGAGTTATGGATGAATAAAATATAGGGCACATAAAAGTGACAGTACCTTCTAGGTTAGTAGATTGCACAATCTGGACTTTCACAGCTACAGTATTTTCTCCTGCATGTGCTACACTAAGAATACTAAAAATACCTAGATTTAAAAGACAGAGCTGACAGACATCTAAGTAGTGATGAAATAGTCAGATAGACAAGAATTACATCTTCCAAAGAAGTTTCTTGAAACTAACTGCAGAGGCCTTTACTGTCTACACATATTGATTTAAATCAGAAAAAACTTCTTGGAAACCTTAACTGTACAGATGCCCACGGTACAGTTCAGGAGGAGGTGATGGCAAAGTTGATTTGGCAGAGCCTTTAAACTCCTAGGTACAGTCATAAAACTATATCTATCCACTTTTGTCTTCCAGAAACTACTAATAAAGACACAAATACCCAGTCTGCAGAAGTATCTTGAATTCTTTCTCTTTTGACCTCCTATCTAGTAGGGTCTACAAAGACAAAAACTAAAATTTGCATTCCTTCATTAAAACAGCCAAAATCATGACCAGATAAGGTTCATTTGAGTATACCTACACTGCTATATTAAAAAAGGACAGGGACCTGTTCAGGCATTTTTATCCTGATCCTCTGTTATGTTGATTTTCCCATTACTTCTTGTTTTCAGCCATGTTTCCAGCAGTCTTTGCATCCTTGGACAATCCCAGCATGCCAAACCCTGTGGCATGCCACGTGTGTGGTCACTTTCACGGTATAACACCCAGCAGCTTCATTGGCTCCAGCACAACCCTCTCTGATGTCAGACTCTTTGAACTGAAATAAAGAGAAGCTTTAGGGTCATGAAGACATTGTATGTGGCGTAGAGGAGAGACAGGGTCAAGAGCTATTACTTCACAGGCCCCCACCTGCTCTAGACAGGATTAGTCTGAAGCAATGTGAAAGCCAATCAGTTGGTGCCTCACAGACTACTGCTCACAGTTTCCAGGGGAAGATAATTTTTTTTGCCTGTCTTCAGATCCTAAACTGAAATGAATAATACTTTGATGGGCTGGAAACTTAATGCAAATCATGTGAAAGGAATATACTCTGACTCTTGTAGGGTTATGATAATACAGTTCCCCTTCCTGTAAAATGCGAGTTGACTAACCTGCTGTGCTGTTAGGATCTCAACTGGAACAGAGACAAATGGCACTTAGATGGTAAAAAAGATGCCCAGGGTTGTCATTACTGTAAGACAGTTGTTAAACAGGCAGCGCTGAGAGAAACAGGAGCATTCAGAATCTGGTCAGGGTCCCAGCTGAGTGTCACACTCCTTTGCAGCCATGGTCTCATACTAAACTTGTCCTTCCCATGGAGCCTTATGGAGGCTCTGACACCCATGACATATCAGTGTAGTTATATGAACAATCAAGTTAATTCATGCTAGTTAATAAGCACAATGCAGTTCGTGCATTTTTAATGCAGAGTGCCTCCAATAACCATCACTAATAACCTCCTCTTCAGTACAGGAGAGTAAAGCTCCTCCAGAGTTATTTATGCTTAGGATTAGATTTCATCTCACAAAACTTTAGCTGTCAAGTTTAAGCCACTCACCACAGACTCCCTTTGTAGTCACTGGAGAGAGATAGGCATCTCCAAAGGGTGATTTCTTCCATCTCTCTTCGATACCTGTCCTCGGGTGGGATGAATCACCCTCTGGCGGTGCCTATCTCTCTTCCTTGTCTAGAGAGGGAGTCAAGCTGACTTTAACTTGTAGACATCTAACAGAGACTTCTACCTTATAGAGAGTGAAAGTGAAATGAATCCCACCTTCAGCGTACTGTACTTTAAGTAGTTCTCTGCTTGGTGTGAAGTGGATTGAAGGAAGATTTCTCTAAGTGCAAGCATGGTTTTGTTGCTGCTGGTAGGAACACTTTGCTTTCTTCTCCTGCCTCCCTGAGATGCTGACAGCTCTGATGTTAATAATGGAGCACCAGTTGGGCTTCAGCGATTTGCAGAAAAAAGGCAAGTTATGTAATTTTTCTAGGTAATAGCTGCAGTCTGGGAAGAATTGGCCTGAAACTGTCTGAAGCTGAGAGAATCTTCCATGTTAAATAGTTTAATTTCAGGATAATATTTCCATGACTTGAATAAAAAAAAAAATCTCCAACCTATTTCATTTGCTGTATTAAGTATCTGCATTTGTTCCTAATATTCTTAATTAGGTCAATTTGAGAAATTTCAGCACATCATTTTCAAGAGTGAATTTAAGGATAGAAAGTTTTGCAATCTATTACATTCATTACTTTTAAAAAGCACTCCACATACCCTTGCATGGTGATAAAACAGCATTTCATGAATCAAACAAAGAATTTTTGATGTTGATAAATAGAATGGCTGCATGATCTATCACTCCACACTTTCCCAGCACTTATCCATGGCCTGGGTTCATCCCTGCTTTTCTTCCTAACCCACACAAGTCTGTGTATATGTAAAATAAAAAAGCAGTTTCATTTGAGGAATTGCTTCAAACAAATATATGAAAACTAGTCTTGAAAGGAGAGACACTTGATGATGTGCCAAGACCTGAGATTTAATAATGCATTTTGCAACAATCAGTATTTTTAATGCCTTAGCTTAAAAAATCCTGTTATTACCTGATAATCACTGTTTTTATTAAAGAAAAAAAAAAAAAGACATTCCTAATGGTCTGGACTGCAGAGGAAAGTTCAAAAATATGAACTGTAAAAGCTCAAATCAAGAAGGTGACAAGTGAAAAGAAGCAATTAATGTAACACTTTATAATTTTTGGAGGTCTGGTTTGATTTTTTTTCCCCTCGACTGAAGTACAAATTTCCCATAGGATTTTCTTTTCAGGATCACAGTTCTTGACAAGGTTGAAGTGAGACACAGGACTGTGTGATCGAATTCATGCCTGCCCGGTGGGTCAGACTAAACACTATGCATACCTCTAGGTCCAGATTTTTTCCAAGACAGTGATCTTGCCGGATGGCTAAATCTGAAAAGGACTTCATGGGGCTTTATAAGGGGTTTGCTCTGTTTTGGAAGGAGTTCTTTGAATCAGACTTTGCAAAGAAATGGAAGGACCCTCTGTCTTGAACTGGGCTGCTGCAGAGGGGTGAATTTCATCCTAAAAGAAGACTACCAAATCCAAAAATCTTCCTGAAAGAAAGAAAATTATAAGTCTCTTCACAGTGTCTAAATTTAGATACTTAAATGAAGTGCCTGAGGTAGGAGGTTAGTCTTATAAGGCTTCCTGTCCAATCAATAGAAATGGAAAGACAATGCTTCGCATTAGTCAAGTTTCTGCTTTGAATTGGCTACTGAGAGAGCCTGGTCTCCTGAATAAGGCACGTCCCAGTGTCAGTTGGGTCCTGCTTTCTGAAGCATAATGCAGATCTGATGTTGAGCCCTGTGCTCAGTTACATTCATTTTGTAAGGGTCACTGATGAGGGACTTGCGGTGGCAAAGGACCAAGAAAATGAACTGTGTCCCAAGGCCTGTGTGGATATGAATGTGCCCTGGAATACTACTGCTTCTTGCTCCAGAAGACACTGGGGAAAGACCTTGCTCTAGGCAAGTATATGGAATTTACAGAGTATTAGGGGAAAGGGAAAGTTTGGAAAGCACCCATTCATGTATCGCAGAGTATATACAGAGGAAAAAAACAGTGTTTAGAGTAATTTCATAGCTGGCTAGTACCTTCATGTAGGGTTTTTGGGTAGCTGACATGGGCTAGTGTGAGCAATCCTCCAGGACTGCAAGGTGGAAACCTGGGTTGCTCCAGCAAGAGGGATGCCCCTTACAGTCACAAGCACCTGGATGCTCAGGAAGTTCAGGAAGCTCAGGTGTTCATTGTAATTTTGAGAATGAACATAAATTGTGATAGACCTCCTTCCTGAAGAAGTTTTTCAGGGAAAAGTGAACAAGTTACATTTATACTGCACTTCAATGTAAATACATGTTCCTCTGACAACTGAACTTTGGCACTGGTGCTACTCTATAAACTCAGTGAAGTTCTTTCTATATTAAATTGTCTTTACTGCATTGAAGATCAGGCTCTGCAGTCTGCAAAACATAATTTTGTTTTACCCAACAGATATTAGTTTAGAAACACCTAACGTCTTCAGTGACTGCTGTTTTTAGGTTAAGCAGTCCAAAATCTGTGCTTGATTTGGAAAAGAAAGTTCAGGATTAACATGCTGTTTCTGCAAATCCATAATCAGAGCAGCTTTGTCCCAAACAGCAGATTAGGAAGTAAGTCATTGCATGCATGGTATGACCCAAAACAGGTGCACCTGCAAGGTAAATGAGTGGAAGGATCCTGTTTAATGAAATAGGATCCCATTGTGTGATGTGTCTAACTTGCCTGTTTTCCAGTTCTGCCTAAGATGTTCTTAGATTCCTTCCTTGCTTCCTTGTTTCCTTCCTCCCACCCTCCCTCTCTCTCTCTCCCTTTTCTACCCCACCTACACCTACTGCAACCCTCCCCTCCCCAGGGTAAAAATTTTCCTGACCATTTAGTCTGGAAGCAGATTACTTAAACTCACAAAGTCATTCTTCCTTCAGAAGGACAGGAAGGGATTCAGGTGAGTAAAACAGATGTTTTTTGCCCTTTGAGATGCTGTCGGGTGCCCAAGATGCATGGGCTGGCTGATTTAACAAAGGGGATCCATTCTGTCCTGGAGCGGGGAAGGATGCCCTATTCTGTCCAAACTGGCACAAGGACACCTAAATCTGCTTCAGAGTGTCTCTACCTGGAAAAGTTCCAGTACAACTACTCTGCATTAAAACAACCCTATACCTTTTTCTGGAATAATTTTCATGTAAGCTATCATCCTAAATTGCCTGCCACAGACAGCTTGGTTAACAGCCTAATCAAGGCTTGCCTCAAGACATTATTTAGCATCATTAACAATAGAAAGGAGAGGCTAATGCGCATCTATGCAGGGCTGTGCATGGAAACATTGGCAACACTTTTTGGGAACAAAACTTGGGACTGTTTATGGGCACATTACAATGGTTTAACTAAGAACAGGATTTAAAATCAATGTGGTTAAACCAGTGAAATAGTTTGTCAGCTCTTTGAAATTAATATGAGCCTGACAAAGCTTGGTTTAACTTATATTGAGTTAAAAGTAAACCAAAATAAGCTGCTGTCGTAACCCAAGATTACTGTGTCTACATAGGGTTTGTACTGAATTAATGAAACTGATTTAAAATTGATTTAAGTCAAAACAGTGCTAGAACTGTGTATGGACAAATGTTTAATTGAAAAATGATTGATTATATATGGATAATGCAGCCAATGGTGGTGGTGGTGTGTGTGGGTTATGAGAGAGAAAGAAAACAGGATCTGGACATAATGAAAAAAACTGAATGGATATGTCCAGGCAGTACTGTGCAATGTTCAGATACATAAATAAAAGGAAGAATATTTTGATTGTAGCCACTTCTCTACATATTATAAGTTCCCTGCACATCAATATGCATTACTAGATATGCAGGCGGGTGGTAGAAGTAGGGCAGAAGGATGAAAGTTGAAAATGGGTGCCCAGGGAAAAGGTCTAAACCAGAATAAAGAGCTCATGTCCTCAATGGCAAAGAAACAAGAATACCACCTGGAATACTACCAAGGAAACAGCAAATATAGCAGAGCAGATCTTACCACCCTATATTTTTTTACTCTTCGGTCCTCAAAGGCCTTCACGTGCTAGCATTCTGAAAGGGAAAAATAACGCAAAGAGCTTTTTCTGATATTGTTTGAGATTGCCTTTTTTAAAAAAAATAAGAACTGTTTTGCTATCCAGAGCCTTTCTCTCTCTCTCAAAAAAAAAAAAATGTTTTCAGCACAATATAAAAATTGGTCATGAAAAATATAAATGCTCTTTCGACTTGAGAAGGGGATCACTTCATAATTTACACTATCTCTACTTGAGAACAACTTCACTGCTCATGAGTTATTGGTTTTCCCCTGTTCATTAAGCATTCCTTGTCTGTGTTCCTATCTGTTTAGTGCATGTTCTTCCCACTCCCTTGTCAATGCCCTTAGATAGAAGGGATATATTTGAGACTCAGTGCACAAAGAACTTCCATTTTAATACACAGCAAATTAGAGGCACTGCACATGCACGTATATGTGGTGTACCAGACTATTAACCTCTAATGTGGATTCATCCTCCTTGGATAATATTTTGCCCACATCCCACCACTATTTTCTAACATTTGCAAACCAATTAATTTATCTCTTGGAGGAAGTGCTTTGCAGAATTTACCAGTGACGATATATGTAAAAGAGGATGCGTTAAAATGAAATCTGAAGTATTGTCATTGTTGACAGGAGGCTGAGTGATGTGAACTGTGTACAGTATATACAGAAATGTGGTTGTCCTATAAATTTTTCTGTCTCTCTAAACAAAGACAAAAATAGGTATAACCATCCTGATACTGTTTAGTTATGTAACAGATTGAGGGTTTGGGTTTTAGTCACTGAAAATGTGATAAACAACATTGTGCATTAATGCAGAAAACAGATTGAGCTTTTTAATGGTACATCAAATAAGACTTTATTAGCATCTATTAGGTTCAACCCAAAGCCCAGGAAATAGCATTAATGAGCATCATATATCAGCCTGTCTGTTATTAGATAACATTATCCCTTAAAACTAGCAAGTCATATAGTACTTTATACTTTTTACCTTTATCTTTAGAATTAGCTGCTGACATCCTCTCCTGTTACACTGGCCTTACTATTAGTAATAGTGAACCAATTTATAAACCCATTAGTGACACTTTTTCCCGAAGATAAAAACAGTCAAAATTATCTGGCAGCAATTAATCTTAATGGCTGTATGCAGTAAACAGCAATGGGCTAATTCCAGCTCTGTCAGCCCCATCAAACAATCCCACATTAGGCAGCTTTTCACTGATCCATTAAGCATATTCAGAACAACAACAAATTCAATGCTGAAGGCATATGCACTAAACATTACAACAGTGATCTTCTGAAGCCATCATTATCTCTTAAATAGTACTTCCCCCATGTATTATCATTATGCTGTACATTAGAAATACTTTGATTAAACTCCCTTAATTCATAACAGCCAGCTGCAGACCATTTATGCAGTTAATCTCAACACAACAGCTATTGAGGAAATATAACAAATGAAGGCTGTAAACTGGAAGTCATTACTACGAAAGATACTGGTTTCCTAGCCCTTGTAGTGCAAAGTGCATGGCAAGATTGTACTTTAGGATGACAGTAATGCAGACTGAAACCACCAATGACCTTCCACATGTCCTGCAACATGTGCAGCAGGAGTGGCAGCTGTAAAGGTGTGTGCAGGAGTAGCCTGACAAACTGTCAGCAGGAGTGGCACAAACATCCAAGAACCCCTTGTCCACAGGACTAGAATACGAGTCGAGACCTGGCATGCAAACCCCAGCCTCTGCATGGCTTTGCTGGCTTCATCTGGAGCTCACAGTAATTTGTCTGTATGAAAGAACAGTTTTGATTTCTTCCTCTATGAAGTTTGAGTTAGAAGCAATGACACTGTGAAAGACTGCAGACCTTCGAGTTTCCTTTTCTACATGTAATAGCTGTTTTGAGAATTTTTATTAGACTGTTTTCTCTTTAAGGCATAATGGGTATGGTGTGGTGAGAAAATTTGCATAAAGCTTTCCATGATGATGTAAACAAAACAATATTATCAGGATGGGAAGGAAAAGACTAACTAATTTGTATTTCCACTCTGACCTGAGATTCACATGAGGTATCCTCATTTAATAACATGAAAATGTTAAATAGATAAAAGTTGATGGTATTTTCTTAAGTTTTCATCAAATATATTCCATTTAAAAAATGTATTAAAAATTCACTCAGAAAGGTCTGTGCCGTATGTTAAGGAAAAACAGAAGCTAAGTTTGTGTTACTAATCTAGATAGTACCTTTTCTTAATTTAAAAAATACCCCAAGAAATCTGTGGGATTTGGGTACAAAAAACACTTTCACAAATTCTTTACTTGTCAAGTGTAAAGAAACCATAAAAATATTAATGAATAAGGTCTATGTGTTTTACAGTTCTTCACCATATATAAATAGTTTATTTGATTTTAAAGATGTAAACCACAGACACAGTGTCTACCTTGCAATGAAACGATCAAATAAATAAAACTTCAGCTCGGCATGAGTCTAGCTGCCAGTACTGATCTTAGTTCCAGTTCATAAGTTCCAGTTTGCTTGAAGGTGGAATGCAAAATCTCTGCAGCACCTTCAGGACCGGAAGCGAGGGGCAGGCAATGACATGCAACAGGCAACAACACCCTTTAGAAGGCCAGAAGAATCAGCTTCCTGATACATCAGTTAAAACCAAGGTGAAAAGTCTCACTACAAGTCCAGTTTCATACTTCTATTACTTTCTAAAGCTCACATGCTGCTGGAACATGTGAGGCTGCAGCTCTGCACTGTTTTCCCTGTGAGCAACCTGCACAAGCCAGTGCTGCATACAGCTAGGCACAGCAACACAAAATACAGTCTTGCTTGTAAGCACAGGGGTTCAACACGGCCACTCTTCAGATGGGTGCTCAGGTAGTCTTCCCTCTGTGTGTGGGGAAAGACCTGCCTATCATGCTAGATGCTGTGCACCTCTTATGCAGCGAGAGCGAATTTTGCAAACATATATTCTGTCCTAACCATCATCCTAAGCAGACCAGGTTTACAAACTTATTCTTCTCCCTTTCAGAGGGAAAAGAATGGACTTGTGTTTCAGATGCAGATTTCAAACCAGCACTCTTCCTACCTCCACAGCTCCTTGGCATGCGATCTTAGGTAAGTCACTTTATGTCTCTGTGCCTTGGTTTCCCTTCTGTATAATGTTGATAAGGTGACTGCCACCTGGCAGAGCTGTTGCCAATCCCAACCAATAATGTGTACTGTGCTTCCCAAGGACTTCGATCAGAAAGCCAAACAGAAAGAAAAAATTGCTACGGCTGTGACGCTAAGGTATTCTGCTTCTCGGCTATCAAGGCTGGCTCCTACCATTGAAATGATGTATGACCTTTAGGCATCAGGAATTCTGCCTATACCGCAGAGCTAACCTCTGTCCTTGCAAAACCAATGTTGCCTCCCAGCAGGTCTGACCGACTTCTGACATGAGGCGAATGAGCAGAGATCACTGTGGCCCTCGTAAGGCAGGTGCTGACCATGCAGGAGCTACATCTCCAGCCTTCATTACCACAACAGTGAGCATTCTGCTTTTTTAATCAAACAACAACAGATGAATCTGTGCCAGGAAATTGTTTTTCCATGTCACTCTCACTCATACTGTTCTAGAGCAAACTGGATGTCAATTTTTGGAAGTAACATGAGGTTAACTTAATCTTTAGCCCATTTCTGGTGATCTAGAGATAACCTGTAACAAGAAAAGCACCTGGAAAACGAAGCTTGTTCCTTAACACAGCAGAAAGAGAAAGCTGGGTAATTCAAGTTTTTCTCACACAGAAGCATTTCTAGTTTCTACAACTTCAGGTAACAAGGAACATAGACACCCGGAGGAAAATCAAGAACTCAGAAGAGTCTGAGCACCCAGGAGCAAGTAATCCTCTGATCAAAGATTTTGGAGTCTGAAAATTTTCACTTAAGTGCCTAAACACATTTGAAGTTTCCTCAGTGTCCATGATATAACTTATAAGTTTCACATATATGAGCTATTAATTTGGGAAAAAGTATTTTTTTCCCCAAACTTGAAGAGAAACTGGCTCACCATCACAGGCAGGAAGATCTGTAATAAGATGTGACAATTATAAGTTGCAAAGTATGCCTGAGACACTGTATGTAACCATCTTTGTCCAACTTCACATTTTTTTTCCTTTCCCAGAGGTATTTGTTTCCTTAAAAAATAGTGGAAAATTATATAAGCAACACATCTTCAATAACTTATTTTAATTTTCAAGATACAATTTGCTTGGGAGTAACCTCTGTACTAGGCAAGTGCTAACCTTCAGAACAGAGCAGAAGATTTGTGCATCCTCCTCTCCCAGAAAACGGAGCAACAGAGTTTGTCACCTCATGGTGTGCCCAATTCTGGGGAATACTGAGTAAATGGATACTCTGCAGATGACAAGGAGTACAAGTAAGAATGACAAATTATTCCCCATGTTATACTTGCTCATCCAAGTGCAAAAATTTCACTTAGTTGCAGTTTCATCAGGCAACACTTTTTTTTTTTTTTTTGTTTTGGCTCAGGCTTCTTATGACTGACTGCAGAAGGATATATGGTTATGTATACACCCTTCAGATGCAGTAACAGGGGGGGCTACTCTGCTTACTTTCCAAAGACCATTTACTAATCTTGAATTTAGCTAACCAAGCAGAGTAGCAGGGAATTTATAAAGATTCCCATAATTCTGCCTAGCACGCAATCCAAGCACAGAGCTCTCACTGTACCAGTAAGAATTCTAGACTGAAGAGAAAATATATACCTACTGAGTTGCTTGTAGGAAATTGATTATGTTAATTACAGATGAATTTTATAGTTGGGTTTATTTTAAATTATGGACATTGTTGCTTATTAGTCTGACAATGTGTGAAGAGTGAGATGTGAAACTAGCTGTGTAATGTGTCCTAGTTTTTTCACAAAAGGAATATAATATTGATGAGAACCACAAAATAGTTTGGCCATACTATGACCTATTTTTTCAGTTATTGCCATATTCCAAAAGAGTCAAACCTGAGTTCCAAAACAAGAATATTGTTCTTTTTAGCCTAAGCTAATTTCAGGTCACCCAGCACTGATAAAGAACTTTGACAATAATCTATGGATTTTACTGATAAAATTCCCAGGGCATGACTTCGAGTACCCAATTCGGGACTGCAGTGCAATGTGCATAAAAGTGGAGTGGACTCTTAATAGAAGTATTGCTATTAATGTCATTAATAATGGCATTAATAGGTAGCAGAAGAACATGAGTTATGAGTTAAAGAAGCACATCTCTACTAAGAGACAACAGAGGAGAAGAATACTTGGCAGTTTTTACTTTGTTTACTTACTTATTTGTTTCCTTTTGCACGAAAATTTCTATTGTAAGAGTTAAGTGAAGCCCTGACAGAGGATCCGGATTTGCCCGATCTTTCTTTTTTCTCCCCACCCCTCCAGTTCTTCATTTCCTTTACACATTTGGAAGAATTTCCACATAAAAGAACTTTCCTTTTTCTTTGGTGGGACTATTAATGTGTGCAAACTTTAACTAGGTCCAAGTATAAGCTCTGTGTGCTGACAGAATGTTAGGAAATCAGGCCTAATGAGTGGTCAGATAGTGCACAAAAGTAACTCTAGAAATAATAGAAAGCTGATTTATAGAAAGCACTACTGAGTGTAGGGTTTCCATCTCTAAGGGAAAAAATATAAGCAATGAAATGGAGAAGTAGCTTTCAACCTTTTTGAATTTGCAGACAATATAAAAATATTTTTAGTGGAGAGGATCACACATGTAATATATTTAAGCTTGCAGATAATAAACCAGCTATTTCAGGAACCACTGACAGGTAGCCCAAGAATCCCCAAGGGTTCACAGGCTATAAGCAAAAAACCACTGAAATTAACAATACCAAATTATCTACCCCATTCTAGCTTTGTTTCTTAAGTTTGCCATGTTGTCTTGAATCTGCCTTATTAATTATTTGGAGTTATACTACTGTATTGCTTACATATCTAGAAACATGAAAGAAACACAGAAAAGTAACTTTACTGAATTTCATCATATCTCTTCTAAGAAAAACTACATTTCATGAAGAAAAAAAAGTAATAAAACAATGCTTCCTTTCATATACAATGTGTCAGTATTTTGTAACCAATTTATCAATGACCATGCAGCTGCACTCACTGTAGTTACAAAAAAAAAAAAGGCAAAAGAAAAAAAAAGCTCATATAATGCTTACATAGTCACTGAAAGCATAGCCTCTTAATAAAGGAAGAGGAAGCCACCAGAGTAATTAGAAAGGTATATTGTAGTGCATATAATGGCAGAAGGATGTTTGTATTATAGTCCAACACATCATTAAGGATACAATTGTTATTTAATGTGGCACAATCATCTTTCTACTCTTCATGAAATCCACTTAAGTAATTACTTTTCTTAGCTCATTGGCTCTATGAACTGACAGTTTAGCAAAGTGCTATGTCTAAAGAAATACTGAATCTCTATTTTTATAATACCCTACCTTCTTTTAAGCTTGACTGTTACTGCTTACCTGGAATGGGTATTTTTTATCTGAAAAACTGGTGAGGGGAGTGGGGAGGAGAGGGGAAAACTGGATGGGAGTGGAGAGAAGGAAAAGAAGTACTAAAAGCTTACAGAGCTGTCTTAAAAAATGAAAATATTAAATGAAAACCACGCTCTCTTTTTCTCTACAGTATATTCCTTTTTCCCAGTCTTGTTTTTTGGAACATGTATATATTATTATTTTTCTTGTATCTGTTAGCAGCAGAACAGTAGCTCAGTAGTGCAGCACTTTGAGTTGCTTCCAATCTGTTTTTGGGAGGAATACGTTTACCACATACAGTTTTCAAGGTTTGGAAGAGTACGGTCTTATGAAAGTTAGTGGTGAACATTAACTATCCTATAATTTTATTTTCTAATCTTTTTGCACTTATGACAGCAATAGCATATGAGAGCAGACAAGCATCATCTATATATTCAAAACTAATTCTTTTTCCTGTCATGCATATTTTTATATAAAGTTCAAGACCATTCTACAGAGCAAGCCCAGCATTCAGAGAACACAGCATTTAAATTGCCCCACAGCATGCTGCTTTTTTTTTTTTTAATTTTAAACTTTAAGCTCTCTTTCAAAAGATATTGTAGTCTTCGTGTTTACTAGCATTACAACAAGGTAAGTCTGAAATACCTTTATCTTATTTGGAGTATCTATGTTTGATGCTCTTTGTTTGAATAGAAGTGTCAGCTGTATTTTACTTTATTATATAAAAAAGTTTCAGGATTTAATTAAGGGTCAAGTACCCACAGTAGATAAATGCAACAGCTAAAGCATATTTCTGATCTCTCTGAAGACTGCAATCATGAAAATTATTATCATTGAGTAAAACTGGTCTCAATGATGGTGACTGGGAGATGGAATCTGTGTTAGTCAGCCATAATTTACATAATAATGGGTTCCGAGTTTTCATCAGCACCTTTTGTTTGTACAGTGCTTACTGCTACAGTAAATTGTCAAAATGTCATTCCTATCCAATCAGCCAGAAAATATCAACAGTAAACAAGGCACAAGAAGAAATTCTCTGATTAAAAGTATGGCGGAGGAAAGAGTAGAATGGGACACTAATAGTCGTAGCAGTCTTATTCTGATATTTTCAACAACACTGCTGAACAACTTATGAAACTTATTATTATTTTTTAATGAAGGAATTCCACAGAGAGGGTGATGTCATTAAAAAAATCTCAGCAAACAGTTAGACAACTGTTTTTTTCACACTTGTGTTTGTCAATACCTGTTTGTTTCCTCTTCCATGTGGCAATCTATTTCACTTCTCCAGGCAAAACAGACAGAACTAAAAAGTGAATTTCCTGACCGGCTGGGTAGCCACAGACACACAAGAACATACATACTATTTGCCCAAAAGCAACTTATTAAAGGTAAACAATGATTCCTAAATTAAAATGCCATCCCAAATAAATACGTCTTCTTTCTCTAACAAATACACAAAACCTGACAGTATTTAAGTTGAAATGAATTCAGTGTAATTTTTGGTCACCATCTAAAATTTACAGAAGTGTAAGGAGAGGAGGAGCATGAATTTGTCACAGCCTAGGCTTTATAGCCATCGTACTCATACACTATATTAAAATTAAAAGTTTCATATTGTATTTGAAATAAAAATGAATTAAGTGGCATCCTGCCAAAGAGAACCAGAAGCCACCCTTGTGTGGAACTGAAATATTTGGTTCATGTAGTACTTAATTTATTTTTGTGAAATGACAGGTTATATAAATGTATCTTTAAAACAGAGAGGCAAGAACTTAAAAAAAAAGTTTCTTTGTATTGTGGTTCATAAAGGTTGACACAGTCATAGCCTGTGTATAAACAGAACAAAAAACAATAAACGTTCCTCAAGGAAGGCTTCCAGCACTGTGCTCTTGAAAATCTTCAAAAAGGACGTGATCACGTAGTTGAGTCACCACAGAAAAGACTCACAGTACCTTCTTTTGGAAATGAATAGGAGTTTTAAAATCTATTGAAATGAAGTGTTGACATAAGGAAATATTTTGTAGAGCTTTCAGGTTTCTTTACCATTCACTTTATTTTACTTGGCTACTTTTAATTTTTTTCCACTTCTTCTTTTTGAAAATCCTGCATTGTCCAAACCTTTCGATTAAGCAGCTTGCCTGAATGAAAGCACTGTGATGATGTGGCGGTGCATCAATAAACAGGGTGCCTCTCAGAGCAGGACAGAATGCTGAGAAATAGGGCTGATCAGCAGTAATTACTCTGACACTTCATGCAGTACAGGGAATTAACTCCTAGGACTTTGGGCCGAATGGAGAAGTAGTAGTTGATGTTCCACATTGTGAATGCCTCAGTGCCTGAACCCATTATGAGTTTAAACGGAGATGGGAATTCACTATATACAGGGCTTTTTTTTTTTTTTTTTCCTTTTCTTTCTTTATTTTTCCCCCAGTTAGGAATGTGAAGCAGAGTGCAGAAAATGAAAATAATTCGGGATGTTGAGCAGGCTGCATTTCTATTTTTTCCTAAGGTCTTTACATTAATTTCCCATTAAAACACAAATAATTGAATATAGGGATGTCGGTGGCAACCATATTTATGGGAATGCACCCGTCATGTTGAGGAAGACACCCACAATGCCAGGTTAAGGAAGTGGAATTGCTCTAGGGCAGAACTGCAGAGACTAAGGTACACAAAACCACATAGCAGGAGGGGAAATATAGCTAAAAAGGCAACTAGTTAGCAGCTGCCACTATGACCTTTAACTGCATCCATGGTAACTGGGCTAAAGATGGAGTTCCATTTTATTATTCTCACACCCACAACGTTAAGCCTATGAATCCCATTGCAATTTAATGGCTGAAATCAGAAGGCAGATCTGTGTTCATTGGACCAGTGCCGACATCCTCTTAGCTAATGAGTGCAATAAACATTTTCATGCCAGGAAACCAATGCAAGTGGAAATATTATGCCATGCAGAAATCTATCCCCCAAACACAAAGAAATGGTCAGTAAAGTCAGTCCTTTATGATCATTTACATATACTGTAATTTTTCAGGTTTTAAGCCATGCATCTTTGAAGGAGGAAGATATTTAACTCCTATATTCTTTAATACTGTGGCATGCAACAGTTTTCACTTTCTATTAAGAATTGTGGGAAGAATTATGTATTCCAGAGTTAATGACTATTACTGCCTCCAATTATTTTCCTAAAGGAATCTTAAGTTTTTAAGCAGTATTTTTTCTTTCATGCACCTAAAATATATTTTATCCATTTTTAGGTTATGTACAGTACCACCAGCTGAGCAAAAGACAGTGAACCAGCCAACTGTTTCAGCAAGAAAGAGGGCTTTGTTCTAACTTTTGTTGTTATTGTAATTTGACTCATAGAGTTTTTTTCTTAAGAATCAGTGACAACAATGTCATATCTTTGTCATGTGAGCTGAAAGCAAGACATGTATCATCCTTACCTGGGCTGTAGAACCACAGCAATGACAACAGCAGTTCAAAAGGATCTCTGCTGGATGTGTCTTTGAAGACTCCAGCACTTCCACCTCTAAAGTTCTTTGGTAACCCGTAAAATCAACAGTATGGAGTTGAGCTAACAATTGATTTGTAAGCCTTTACCTGGAAAAAACTAAATGGTGGAGGACTAGCTGTAACTATTTTTAAAACTGTAAATATAGTGATTTAGCCACATTGAGCCATTCAGTGGTTTATCTGTCTTACCCCCTTTCTCCCCCCTACCTCCTCTAAAGAAGGAGCATCATTCTAATAACACAACAGACCAGGGTGAAGAAGAAAACTCTGAATGCTTAAATGTGCAGCTGGGAAATGAAGGTGACCAAAATCTCCTTGAACTCTTGGGTAAACCCACTGTATTTGCTTCAATGTGGTGCAGTCAAAGACATAAAACTACATTAGTACATTCATAAAGAGCATTATGTGAAATATCCCTGCCTCTCACAGTCAACTTCCTCCTCCATCTTAAAATATCCAGAATTTTATTTTTGTTGAAATGTTAACCTGGCATAAGGAAAGCGGGCTTAATGACTTCCCCTGACAAGAACTACATGTATTTTTTTTTTTATGGAATACTGCCAAATATCCTTTGTAATAAAAAGCTTGAACTATTTTGCTAACAGAAGCCGCTTGTTCTGGTGACTGTAAAGGTCAGACAGAAAATAATTTTGGTGTTTCTTATCTTTTAAAATAATGTCACTTTTTATCATTACAGTAACATTTTTGGACAACAAAGAAAAGAGAAAACAGAAGATGTGATACCCCAGACCACCAGGTACACTATTTCTTAAAAAACATTAGGTTAAAAAAACTGTTAACCAATTATACCAAAGACTGGAAATGTCACAAAACCAATGAAATCTCCCTGGTAACATTCAGAAATAATATGCTTTGGATCATACTGTATATTAAATGACAACTGTCAATTTAAAAAAGAAGTCCTCCAAAATCTTTGATGTATGACAATTTAGAAGTTGAAACACACTGTTCTTACCATTTAATATATTTGAGATAAAAAGCTTTTGACATGTTAACTAATGTGAAGGAATAAGTGCTCCTCTCATTTTCCTAACACAGGACTGGACTGCACCGAGTAGCTTCTTGTGATAAATGGCATAAGAGGCAAGGTGATATATAACTGTTTTAGTTGGTTAAGAAGTATATGCTATTACATTACATAACAATAGAAGAAGGTGAGGTTTTGTATCCTAAATATTGTTCTTTGATATGTGCAGTCTTTCTTTCAGTTAAAATGGGCATTTGAATAGGCACTGATTGTCAATATTATCCAATCCACTTTTCTCCCTGGGGCTGTCGTACAGCCTGATTCAGTGGAAACATCAGTCTCTGAATGTGTAGCCATGCCAGGTTAAAAGGTCTAAAAGGTCTGTTGAACTGCATGTTGTCTTTTTGTTTGTTTGGTTTGTTGTTGTTGTGGGTTTTTTTTTTTGGTGTTTTTTTTTTTTTTTAAATTAATAATCTCTAGTTTCAGGCATCTGGCCTGGGTGGCTTCCAGGTAGCTGAGAAAAACTCCACCAGGCAGTGCCAGGTGTCTATGACGGGCTCCTTGCTTCAGCTTGGCTCCCAGGTTCATCAGCTACAGATGATGCTTTCTCCTACCCTATGAGTGCATCTCAGCAGTTGGGGCAGCAAAAATCTGTGTGACTTTGACTAGAGCCTAGCTGGAAGTTTCCCATCTTAAGGAGAACCCAAGGCTGTATCCTATCATCAAGTTTCTCTATATAAGGACTTCTCCTGACATTGAATCAACAGAGCTCAGCAATGACATTTAGGCAAATGCCTGACCCCTGGGTAAAGGGGATGTTAGAGGGTCTAAGCTGTAGCTGACCAAATAATATGAGG
>NW_010262299.1:24952-47475 GCF_000690775.1 Eurypyga helias
TTTAGTTATCTAAGTCTGTCAAGACTGAAGGCTGAGAAATTTTGAGTTGTCTGAATTAAGACCCTGAAAAAAGGAGATTAGATATCTAAATACATGTTATGCTTCTAGGTATTTTTGCTGTCCTTAATGAATTGTGAGCCTGTATGCTTATTGTTAGGCATAGTGTGGATGGGGTTTTGTGGCCCTGAAATCCTCACATTGAAGGTTTACAATGCTCAGCTGTTGGCAGAAACTGTTTGAAGGTGATTCAAAGACTAATCTGCCCCTAAAACAGAAAAGTCCTAAGCAGTGTAGACCTCACCAACTGTTGCCACTAGACTCTGGGGAAGAGATTGGTTCCTGAATCTCTTCTAATTAATGTTATAGACACAGGCTAGAAGCACTGCTGTGGACTTTTTCAGTTATTTTGCTGAAGAGTAGTCCACAAGGTAACCATACCAAGACTGGGAAGCTTTATGAACCCATTCAGTTTATAATAATGCAGTATTTGCTGGAACAAAATGACATAGCAGATGAAAAGATGGTGTGATGAAGGCAATAAACATGATTTGCTGGTAAATCTTTCTGATTCTGAAGGCAAGAGCAGAAGGCATCACAAACACTGCTGTTGGAACCTTGGTTGCACAGTACATTCGAAGATGCAGATTTTGTTGTGGAGCAATGGGACATTGGAACCTCATTCTGTTAGGTCAAGGAGCTGCACAGAGTGAGCTCTATCTCATGGGTGGGACAGGTATTGTCTTTGGTTGAAGAGTAGATGGAACATCCAAAATGACATTACTAATGCAAGACTTTGTGTTGCCAAACGTGTTACAGACCTAAGCTATGTATATCCCAATAAAACCTATAAAGCACAGAAGATTAATATAAGCAGCTAGAGGAACCAGGCAAAAACGTATGCCAAGCAGAACTATAATCACGACAGAATTTTTAAATTTTACATGAACAAAATAATCTAAATATACTGTACAAATTTCAGAAAGTTGAGGTGGTAAAATGGCTCATTATGAATTTGGAAGTGTAGACATTTTAATAAATACTTCTGGGTATTTGAATAAAGCAAATCTGAAAAAGCAAAATTATATATTTATATATGTGTTGTATGAATTATACATTTCTTTGTTGTTTGGCTATCAAAGCAATATATTTGATTTCAGGTAAATTCAAACCAATTTTTTTGTTTCAAATTTTCAGCATATAGAAAAAGACTATTGTAATGTCCATTTGTATTTACTCTCACTGGCCCAATATCTATCTAGGTACTTAGTCATGGTGGAAGAAGAAAAGTAGAAGACCTTCAGTCCAGCATTCCTTTATCTCAGTGATTAATCCATTTCCTGCGAGACAAGAGAACAGGGTCACATTCTTATTCCCAGTCAAAAAGAGGGATATTTGAGCTTTCACTTCCCACTTCATGGGTGACTGATCCATGGGTGACATGGACATAAAAGTGTAAGAAAGCAGAACCCCTTTCTGGTTTTGGCATGACATTTAAATCCTACCATACTTGTTGGTCCAGTTCATTCCAGACTCTTGAATACTTTTAGATACATTGAAACTAGTGTCTTCAGGTGAATTGACTGTTCCAAAGCAAAAAAGCGTTCAGTCCTACTTACATAACAAAGATAATGAAGAGGATGCCCCATTAGTAATCAAAAAGGGTGTTGAAAAACAAAGACTAATGATTCACATCCTGAAATGAGCAGCACTGGAGAACCAGCATTTAAGAATTCCTAAGAGCAGCTGGAGAAATGTTCAGGACATAGCTGATAATTTTGAGCAAGTCCTGACATAGAAGGAAAGCTATAGAAGGTAAACAGAAAAGTTTAATCATCAGAACACTTCCCCTGCTGTTACTCATATGCAAAACAATGCAAACAATTAATTCCTGGCTGTCTTTGAGGCCAGGATGGATGAGGTTTTAAGCAACTTGGTCTAGTGGAAGGTGTCCTTGTCCATGGCAGGGGGGTTGGAACCAGGTGATCTCTAAAGTCCCTTCCAAACCAAACCATTCTGTGATTCTACAAAGCTGACACAGGATGTTTCTCCTCTGCTTCCACAAGAAGTGGTACCAGAGAAATTACTGCAAGTCCGCAGGTCCAGAAGTTAAAGTGAAATTACTCATGGAAGCATTTATTGATATGTCAGTGGTAAAGAGCAGAGAGAAAACTGTGGAGATGGAAAAGATTGCTTATTGAACTCGTTTATTAGAAATAAGGTGTTTTAATATAGACCAAGCCTAAATTACCTTTCTAGAATGAGGATGAAAACCACAGAACTGAATAACTGAAAGCAGTAACTTAAAAATATGGAGGATTCATACTAGACAAGCAACTAGACAGTAGCTCAGAATGGGATGATACAGCAAAAAACCCAACATGATTCCTGAATTGTCAGTGAGGGAGCAGGAGAGCTGGTCTTTCTGTTATAACTTGGTGAAGACCAGTGCTGGCATATTGCATCAACTCTGCAGTCCACATTTTCAGAAAGACACAGTGGAGCTACTGGAGAGGGTAGAGAGGAAATACAGAATTGTTTTGAAAATGGGAGAAAATGCCTTCTGGTGAGAGATTTAAAGAGCTGGATCTTTCTGTTTATGAGGAAGAAGATTGAGAGGTGACTTGCTTATGGCATATATACCTTCTCAGGCAGAAAATAATGGATATGAAAGGACTTTGTAATCTAGTGGAAAAAGGCATAATAAGAACCAAAGGCTGAAGCCTGAAGCCAGATGAATTCAAATTGGAAATAAGGCACACACTTTTAATGCTGATAGCTATTAGCTATCAGAACACATTATAGAGGGAAGTGGTGGATTTTCCATCTCCAGAGATCTTCAAATCACGATTAGATGCCTCTCAGGAAGATATACTTTAGCTGCAGAGAAACTATTTGGCTCAAGGTAGGGATAACTGTGTGAAAGATAAGTGCCTGTGATCAAGAAGAAAGCAGATTAGATGATCTAAGAGTTCCTTTTTGCTTTTTACACTATGAAAATTTGAAAACCTGCAGTATGTAGCTGGGAGTTAATCTGAGTCCTCCACCCTGGATTTAGCCCAATAAGATTACTGATGCACTGAAGTGAGATTCATACCCCATCCCTCACCCTGTTATATCCTTTTGCAGAGTTTACCCAGAGGGAAGTCAGATTTATTGCTGTTTGCTTTCCTCCAGGATTCTGCTAAAGCAGTGCTCCATGTTGGAGAAATTAAGGGAACAGATGCAAAGATCTGCAACCACTGTTTAGAGTTTCATTCATACTTAATTTCGAGAAGAGGTCAAAAAAAAAAGGCATCACTGTCTCTGGTATGTGATTTCTAAGACTGAGGCATGGCCAAATACAGAAAGGTGTTCGCTGTACCTCTTATCATTATTATTTATATGATTTTGTATTTGCACTGTTCACTCTCAAGACACTGGCCAATTACTGAATAATCCTTGCTTCATATGTGAGCGAAGGTGACAAAGAGACAAGTTTCTAACTTGTGGCATCCACAGATAGGTACAGAGAATGTTGGAAATTTGTTATTACGTTAAATGACATCCTTTGTGAAAGGGTGCTGTGTAGTCCTCCTGGTGACACAACATAAGATATTAATATTTTGGCTTACCTTAGCCTCCTATATAAGACAATTGGTATAAATTGGTTATGGGTATTGTGTTTAAAAATGTATTTTAAAATAATAGAGGCTGGTGGTAACACTAACAAGAAAAGTAGGCAGTGCTGCAGAATCTCAGAGAGTGGGTGTTATTTATTCTAGATATTGGATCAAAATTATTGGTTTAGATCCTGATTTTATGGTGATGAGGGGAATAAAAAAAGGATGCACCACACAAAGTAAGGGGGAAAAAATGAAGGTAAGAAAGTTGATTTAACAGGGAGAAAGGGAAAAAGTCATTGCATATTTGGAAACATGTAAGATGAACTGGTGAAATTATGGGGCAAAAGGACAAATTTATGCAGAACAGTTCGATGGACTCTTAAGATATAAGTAATTTTATTTAACTTGAGCTGTCAATATCTGAAGTTGTCACCATAGATTCCCACTACTGTCAATGGAGAGAAATAGGTGCTTTTAAAACATAATTCAGCTGACCTATTTTAGCCATCTCCTTCAGGATGAGATGAATCACGCCCTAAAAATGCCTATTTCTCTCCATTGATTATGAAAAGAGTCCAGGGTGACAACATAAGATGTAGATGTCTCAGTTATAGATTTTTGTATTTGGCCAGATGAATCCCACTATTAGAGCCTATAGATTGTGACACATCTTCACTTTTTTCCATAATTTCGTATTGAAAACCAGCTGCTATGGAGAAATAGAGGAGATACACATACATTTGTATCGGGTACAATTTACTGTAGAATGGCTGAAAAATTGACATTATATGTGTCAAATGTTGACATTTTGATGAAAAAAATCAACTTCCAAAATACTTCAGCTGAGAAAGAAAATATTTCTGTGTGGAAATACTGACATGTGGCCTCATGTGAGTGACAGATTTGGTGCTTCAGGCTTCTAGCCTTCCATACAGGGCAGAGTCTCTGCCTGGACTACATATTCCAGGATTCATTCTGGTTCCTTCCATTAGTAAACCTGGTGGTGCCTCTTGGAATCTCCATGGTGATGACAAATCACAAGAGATGAGCCCACTCAAGCAGCCAGAACCAGTCAGAGGATATTGGGAGCATGAAGTAGCCGAATTACACCTTCTGCATGGTGTCAAAGTGGCATACTTTTAACAGAAGTATATAAAGTTTTGATGGAATGATAGCAAGTCAATGTTTTAAAACAAAAAAATGTCATTTTTAAAAAATAAATAAGACTGACTGGAATTAATAACCTGACTTCTTAACATCCAGACAGATTATGCAGTCTTCAAGGAAATATGAATTATGGTTGTATACTTATTCCTTATTTTGCTGCTGTATTTCAATGCTCTTTGTCATCTTGTAAGTCCCCATACACTTTGATAGGCTTATGATCATATTTTGCATTTATCCCTTTCCCTTCCCCTTCCCTTCCCTTGCTTTATCTCTGGGTCTTTTGTTTTCTCTCTTTCCCTCTCGTTAAGGAACTGCTGATGGTGCTAATAAAATTAATACTCATTTTACCAATGTGTGGTTAGCAAAATATACTTCCCAGTATGGAGAAGAGAACAGGAAAACACAAACAAATTAGATCTGCTTGACAGGTTATCAAATCAAACTTGAGTACAAAGATATGCATAAGTTAAGTTCAGAAATATCTTTGAAGATAAAGCTTATGCATAACATTTCTAGAGATAACATCATGTTCAACTTACAGAGGCTGCGTTACTCATGTGCATAAAACAGTAGCCTTTGTGAATGGTCTACACAAATTTTTCTATTCAAGAAGCCAGAGATTCTCACTCCTAATTCCAGCTGGAGGGAACTGAGAGGGAGAAAAAATAATTTGTGTTTCCTTGATACAAAAATCTCAGCTTTCAGAAGGACAAGACTGAAGGCTGAACAGCCTCTGAGGTTTTGAACTTCCTTCAGAGAGCTCTGCTGATGTTGCATTATTTGTCTATAAAACTAATGTAGAGAAGTAGGCTACTCTTAATTTTATTAGGAATCTAAACTCATCTGCTTACAACAGTATATGATGTGATATAACGTAAGTCAAAAAATAGACTTTAATCCTATACACATTATACAAAATCAGAACTTATAATGACATAGCCAAGAACTCAAAAAAACTGAACATTTGAAAAGATTTTGCCTTTTAAATATGCATAACGCTTTGCATTTGATTATATATTCACATATTGTTTATTTTTACAGATGTCACCTGCCATTTTCCCAAACCTTGATGCCCTCTCTCTGTAACTTCCAAGCTGCCAAAGCCTTCTCAGTTCAATGTCTTCCCCATAGGCGGTACTTCAATCCAGCTCCATTTTCAGCCATTGTAATTAAATCCTTTTTCAGTCCAGCATGGAATTCACTGTCCATGGTAACAGTATCATCTCAGAATGTTTAGTTAGGCATAGATCCCCAGACTGTCTAGATCTCTTTTTTATCCACGAATATCCCCATTTGATCTATTTTTACTCCTTTTCTGCACTGGTTATGTTGGTAATGCTCATTGCACTCCCTACCTCTGAGGGTAAGGGCTTCCTAACTACTTTCTAAACATCCATCCCAGTTTCCTTTCCTAACCTGTTCCTCTTCCCCTTCTTAGGATGTATCTTGCACATATCCTATGATGTAATCTACTTTATTCAGTCCCAAGTATTCCTCATTCTCACCAAGTTCACTCTTTCTGACCAAGTTTGCTGTCACCTAAATCAATAAACTCTTTGTAACTTTCAATATAACCTTCTTCATCAGACCATAATTCCAGTCAATAAAACAAAGGTAGAGAAGTAGGCTACTCTTAATTTTATTAGGAATTTAAACTCATGTGCACCAGGATATGATATAATGTAAGTTAAACAATAGACTTTAATATTATGCATATGGAACTTTCCAAGGCCTTCTAAGACAAAGAAGTGTCAGTGACTTCTCAGGTTTCCCATTATCTCTGTGCTCCTAGAGAGTTATGAGGCTACTAGGCAGAATTTTTAATTTCTCCTCCAGTCCCAGTCTTTCTTTCATTCTCTCCACATTAGAAAATGGTGTCTCCCTCCATGCCAGCAAGATATCCGCAGTATAAAAAGGAGAACAATGTTCCCTGCTCTCCATACTCCTCAGTGCTGGGGATGAACTAACTCCCCACAGGGCAGGGGCTTTGCTGAAGAAGATCTGGGGGGAGGCAAGCTACACAGGAGCCAGCAATGTGCCCTGGTAGTCATGAAATCTAACAGCATCTTGGGCTGTATTATCAAGATGAAATGTTGGACTAGACAATCTTTTCAGGTCCCTTCCAACTGGGGCTGTTCTATGATTCTATATTAATTACGTTAATGAAATATTGAGAGGGGTGATTATTCTCCTTTACTTGGACACATCTGGATACTCTGCTCAGTTTTGGGAACCCAATGCAAGAAAGATGTAAATAAGTACAGTTCAGGACCTAGAGCACACTCCCTGTGAGGAATGCCTGTGGCAGCTGGGTTTGTTCAGCCTGGGGAGGTGGCTGCAGGGGGAACTTATGGTTGCCTTTCAGCACTGATGAGTAGGCTACTGAGATGGCAGAGCTGTTTATTACTGAGGTATATGGTAGGAGAACAGAAGATAATAGAATTAAGTGGAATAGGTGAGGTTCTGACTGGGTATAAGGAAAAACTTTTTAAATTGTGAATAAAATGAAGCACTAGAGTAGGTTTCCCAGAGAGGCTGTGGAATCTACCCTTGAAGGTTTTCAAGACCTGACAGGACAAAAGTGCTGATCAACCTGGATTCTGAATTCAATGTTGACCTTGTTCAGAGCAGAACGTTGGACAAGAGACCTCCCAAAGACCCTTTCAACCTACACGATTCTGTAATTTCATGAAAGCGTCACCGAAAATGTTTTCCTGAAAGTTCCTCACTTCTCTAAGTTAGAATGGGTTTGGATTTATATCAATGCTATGCATCCTTTTATAATTTTAAACTTTGCTCTTGGGCACAGAAAAATTGGAGAACTTCAAAGGAAACACTGCCAGAATTTTTTCAGTGTGTACAAAACAAGATTATCTCCCTGGACTCATTGTTGGACACTACTGAACAGTTTTGCCTGAAATATTTGAAGAGAGGAAAATGAGGTCTGAGGCAAAGCGAATATAAAAAAATATCTGGTTTTCAGACTCTTGCTGGTCTGCCACTGGTGCTACCAAAGTTGCTGTTAAACCATCATGACTACGGTGAAAGTTCAGCTCCCCACAGCACCAGCTAGACATCACATGCTGAAAACCAGGCGAGTTGCCAACCACTAGTTCATTTTTAGTGGGAATGCTATGGTTTGGCAAATCAAGAGGTAAACCAGAATATACTCAATTCTGTCATCTGTTCTTAATGCATTGTGTTGTTTTTTTAGGTGATTTTATACAGAATTAAGAACCCAATGTATTTGCCAGCTGTAAAAATTATGCCTGGTATCAGATGTAATCTTATAATTGTATTTCACCCCTCCCTCCATGCCACTCCCTGCTCCCACCCCTCCAAAAAAAAAAGTTTATTGCTGACCTGCACTAAATTTTTCCTCTGAGATTCTTTTAATATATCCAAATATATATCACTTAGCTAAGAGATGAGTGGTGACATTTAGAAAAGCCAGTAAAAAATGAAGACAATGGTAAATCTAGAAGTTGAGGACAGCCACCACCACCATCAAAGAAAAAAAAAAGAAACAGTGCATTTTGTCATATTTTATAAAACAGAGAGTGGAAGATAGAGAAATGTTGACTAATCTTGGAAGCTAGAGGTTACTTGGAGAAAAATGCATAATATAAAAATTAAGCTGTACAAAAATTTAAGCTATAACATGATGGGAAGTATCTCAAAAATTGAATATAGAAAGTTAAGAAAAGCTAAAATATAATAACCTAAAGAGGTAGTTTCCTAAATGAGGTCTACCACTATTGAAAAGAACAGGACCACATAGGAAGATACATGCCTGAATGTATCTGAACAGTTATTAAAGACACATATAGTGTTGATTAAACTTGTAAGTGATATTGCAAATGAACTTTATATATAGAATATCCTTTGGGAATTAAGAGACCGCCTGCATGGTAAGTCTGACAGCTGATGTCCACATTTTCATTCCATATTCTTGAAGAAGCCAAGGAAAATGCAACCAGTTTGTAAGGTGCCTGGAATGGGCAGAATTACAACAAAAGAAACGATAGAGGTCCACAGATTTTCATGCATCAGGTCTGGAATAGGAAAAGGACTTTCTTACATTACAAAGGGCATGTGAGAAACACTTGCCGAGTCCTGAAAAGAGGAATGAAAATCATTAAAGCTGCCTTGAGAAAATCTGCCGCAAAAAAAACCACATTGCCTCTGCCATAAGCATTCACCTGCAAGCATGAAGACTCCGTCCAAAATCTCCCTACGTCCCTTGTAATTTCAGCCCATTTATGTCAGAAAGTGAGGTATGTAATGGCCTCTTGTTGACTTTCTGTTTGAAATATAACAGCAGGTCTTGCTAACGAACACCAATATCTTACTCACATGTTTCTGACTCACCTCACTTCATGCCTCTGCCATAAGCATTCACCTGCAAGCATGAAGACTCCGTCCAAAATCTCCCTACGTCCCTTGTAATTTCAGCCCATTTATGTCAGAAAGTGAGGTATGTAATGGCCTCTTGTTGACTTTCTGTTTGAAATATAACAGCAGGTCTTGCTAACGAACACCAATATCTTACTCACATGTTTCTGACTCACCTCACTTCAAATTGAAGGGTCGTTTCAGAGTAGTAGCTTCCATGGTCCTTGCTGACTGGGTATTTCCAGGTGGCCATTGACACTGATTAGTTCTTGTAGTCTAGGAGTTTTGGGGCAGAGGTATATGATGGCATGCTTTGCCTCAAGTAAAGAGTGTTCATGTAACCATCCACACCACTGCAGTCACTAGCCAGACCACCGTTTCCTGAGGCCCAGATAAAAATATTTCCTCTACCACAATGACCCTAGGGGAATAAAAAAAATAACAAAACAAAACTGAACTTTCCATACAGACCTTTTATTTTAAACAGCCAGTGTTATATTTCTGCCAAACTTAGAAGGTGTTTTTGATTATGTAGCTTTCAACTACCATGGAATTAATATAGAAAAACTTGTGTTCTTCAGGGAGCCCTGTCATACATCTGCAAAATAAGGTTCTTTTTATGTACCTACACATTAACATTGACATCCACTCCCTCATTTAATTAACAACATTTGAATGTTGTTTCCTTTCATGTAGTAATTGTATTTTTTATTCCTAAACTGATCTCGTGTTTTGGATGGAGAAACAATTGGAATATGTCAAGATTTGTCCAGAAAAAAACAGTAACGATAAAGGGTTCCTTTTTTCCTTGTGGTTTTTCAAACCTAAATCTGGACTTACCTAGCATGTTTTGAAGAAAATCTGAGGTTGGAAATGAACATCTAGATTTTGACTTGAGGGAAGAACTCTCTAACATTCTTGGTACTTTCTTTCACTGAGTTCAAAGCTAACCTGCTGGGTCTAGGAACTTTCATGTCTATAGGACGCTAGTAGCAACTATAAATAGTTGTGGTTGTTAATGTAGGTACGCACACTGGAGAATCTAGAGCATGTATTACATGTCTGCCAAGGAGTTGAATTCCAAAGAAGGGGAAGTTAAAACTGCATTAGTAATGCTTAACTTTAACAGCCAGATAAAAGATATATGGTAGAGGAATGCAATCCGGTGTTCACTGGCTACTTGAATTACTTTAATAAAGCTGACAAACTCATGAATATTACAATGAGTCCTGGGTTATGTGTCCTTATGTAAGGTATTCCTCTTGTACCTGGTAAATGGTGTCCATGCAGTTATTAAAAAGGAGAAAAGAGGAGAAAGTGAGGTTAGATCACAGGGGAAAGGTCAACCTGTTGGGTGGGATCAGTATTCTTTGTTCAGTACTTCTTCTAAAGAACCAGGAGATAATGTGTAAATTACTATTTATTTTAAAAAGATATCAGAATTTAAATGTATGAAAGGTGATCCATCCTTTTGTGAAATGTGTATGTGTGTACTGTCAAAAAAAATACTTGGCTGTTGGTTTTTTTTAACTTTACTGAAAAATTTTATCAAGTTAAATACTTTGAGTTATAGGTGATAACTTTTTCTCTTTACAATAAGCCTCATCTTTTCTGGTAATTTGTCTGGTGACTAATATATTAATATAATTACCATAATAAGATAACAGATGAAATTTGCAGCTGGAAGAAAAATAAAAAGTTTTAGTAGATTTGGGAGAAAGTACCTAGACATATCCCCAAAAATCCCTAACAAAAATATATAATTTGTTCAGAATTATTTTTGTTCTTTAGTTAGTGAAATTATTTAATTAATAGGCTTATTTTTGTGTGAGGTTTCCTATGAGTGGAAATTTCTGCAAAGCAATTGTAAGATAACTTTGAAGAATATCCTTTCCAAGAAATTTGGAAAAAGTAGCAGGAAGAAGAGACTTGTAAAAGATATTTTTAACTAGTTGTATGCATTCAAATGAAGAAATACACATTCTGAATGGCTGTATGAGCAATATAAACATGTATGTTATGCTGGAGGTGTATTTCCAGCTCAAATTCTGGCACTTTTGCTAGCATATATTACCTTTCTCCCTCTCTCACCAGTCCCCAAATTCATTTGCCTTGAAAAGAAGACATTTTGCACTGTTTCCCAAAGAAAAGCATTTTTGATCAATTAGGTCAGAAGCAGCTTCTGTATTTTTGAAATAAAATTAAAAGCATCTTACAGGTACTAGATTATCCCTTTAATACCTCCATTAATATTAAATAAATCCTGCAAATACAGTGTCTCGGTTTTGGAAAATATATTAATTGGGTGTATGTCAGGAATAAAAATCCAGGAACTCACTTTTAATATTTCTTAAATCAAAAGCTTCTTGTTCCTAACAGCTAACCCATTTAGATATACCTTCCCTCTCCACCTTCCAAAAGCCAGCTCCTTCAGCTGACTGCTGCACTCCAGTGCTGTCTGTATAGGTTACAAGCACTGAAATGCATTACAACCATCTATATTTATACTTGTCCCACTGTCAGTTCCACTGCCACAACTGGCTGGAAAAAAATGCAGAGTTTTTCTTAATGTTCAGAGCCATATTTATTGCCAACCACCTCTGGAAATTGCAATTAAGTGCTGAGTTTTCTTTGGGGATCTGACCCAAAGTACCTTTCAAAAGCAAAAGAAGATCCTGAACGCACGGAATATTTTTTTGACTTCATGTATTTCCATCACAAACATGTAACTGCAAATAACGATATAAAGGCAAGTGAAATCTGTTAATTTTATTGCAGATTTTTATTATAGATAATTCAAAGCTCCTTCAGTTAGTAGTGCATTGCTGAATGATTATGATCTATTTACTGATAAAGTAGGAAGCATGTAACACTAGGAGACATATCTTGAGAGCCCAAACCTGCAAATAAGTTTGCTTAAATGTACTTCTATGAATAGATCCACTGAAATCAATGAAAATACTCACATGCATAAATCTAAGCATATGCAAAAGCATTTGAAGACAGGAGACTTAGCTCTTAATTATTTTAGGTCACTGAAGGAAATGGAGGCCACAGCTTCTCCCAGAACAAGTGACAAAACTGCTTAGAAAGATAACGTGGAAGTGGCATAGGGAAACAGTGTATAAGGACTCTCATCCTGCAATATGTGAGCACACTAATGCTGCAGTAGAGGATCCAGCTGAGGAATGACTGATCTAGGTAATTATATTGTAAAATCTTCAGAGGAGACATCCCATACAAATTTTAGAAAACAGATCAGGGACTCAAGGTAGCTGCAGGATGCATAATTCACTCCAAATAATTTGTTAGACAAACCTCACCTCCTTTTTCTATTTATGAATTGTACAAGAGCAGTTTATGACTTTCTTAGATTTATTATTCAGAATTATTCCCTGAATGAAGGTGTATCATTTATGAGCACTTCACTGCAAGTGCTTGATATTCAAAATTTGGCATTCAATATTGTTATGTTGGTTAGTCAGAGCAGAACACATCACATGTTGTGTTTCTCTGAGTAGAAGTAACTCAGAGTCAGGTTTTCTATTGTAAATCATCATATTTCAGAATTCAAAAATCACTTTCTATTCCCATTTTGCTGTAATCGCAAGACATGTCACAAAAATTCTGGCTAAAGGCACATTTGTTAAAAACTAAAACACCATATTTTCATGGAATTATTTTATCCTATTATGTCTCTATGTCCCATAATGTCTCTACTATTCAGCTCTAATGACAAGGTTTATCAAAAGATATATCATCATTTAAAGAAAAACTTAATCGGGATAATTTTGTCCAGCTGCATAATCCCCCAGCTGGGATATTGTGGAATGTCCCATGCCTTATTCATCAGTCCTAATATGTTAAGAACAAAACTTACAGAAATTGACACCACTGAAGACTTATAGCTTTAACTAAAGTCAGTCAGGGGACATGTTAGAGAATGAAGAGGCTCGTTTACGTCTTGAGTGTCTTTTACGTGTACGTGCATAAAATGAGAGAGATTCCTATCTTGGTCCTGCTTCTGAAGAAATACTTCCAACATCATGGAACAAAACTTGTCGTGGTTCCCCTGCTGCTGAAAAATCCTATAATAAATAGGAGTTTGTGAAAACTTGGTTAAAAAAAAAAAAAGAAAAAATGAAACCTCTTGAAATAGTTCCTAACTTCTATTTTTCTTGAGGAGGAAGAAAACAGCTAAAGAATTGGAAGTGAGATATATAGAGAAATCACTGCTCTTAACACAAGCAATATTTAGTAATTTCTTAGTCCTGGCCTGCAGTCAGTCATCCTAACCATCTGCTCAGAACTGAACTTTTTCTTCTTCTTCAGTGTAGTTGAACTATATCAACAGAAACAATTTTTTCAGGGAGAGTAAATGTACCGCTACGAACGGTTTGATGAAAGACTGAATCTTTGTATTCCTGGAAAGTAAGTCTTCCTGTAACAAGCAGCTAACGTTTGAACACGTCAAAGCAAGCCTTTTAGAACAGGAGATAAGAGCACTTGAATGATTTGTACAAAGTGGTAACTGGCCCAAAAGAAAATGTTGCGTACGGTAATTTATTCTGGGAGTTACATTTTCCTTGGCCTTGAAAAGAACTTTACCATGACTCAGTATGTTCAGCTTCACTCCCACTCTCGTTTGGGAGATTGAGGTCTGAAATACACAGCAACTGTATAGCAAACATTTTATGCATACAGGCAATGTTACTGGCATAGACAGCGGGAAGATAATGGCCAGATTCATATTAGGAATGGCTTGTAAAATAATGTCAAACTGAGGTGGGGTGTTTACTCATGGTTTTCATTTTAACTATGCTGTTAAATGCTACGCTGCAGAATCTTTAATGTTTAAGCAACTATATTAATCGGAAAGTACTGTTATTGATAAAAATTCTTTTGCTTTTTGAATCGGTGAATCCACCATCAGAAAGCTTTTACTGCTGATATAAGCTACAGCTGTGCTAGAAGGGATAGCTACACT
The DNA here is from genome assembly GCF_000690775.1 of Eurypyga helias. Lineage (NCBI taxonomy): Eukaryota > Metazoa > Chordata > Aves > Eurypygiformes > Eurypygidae > Eurypyga > Eurypyga helias. Next base: position 39,104 of record NW_010262299.1, read on the forward strand.
ATCTTAGTGTCACTGTCTCAGCATGTGGCCTGTTCAAAGTCATTGTTTACGTGGACTTTCTACCATATGGAATTATCAACATCTTACTGCAAAAACCTTAGTGCTGCCTCATACTTCAAGTGAGAATACAGCAAGAAATACTTTGTTTGCTCCTTTTTTCTGGTCAAAAAGGAAAAGGAAAAAAATTCTCTCTTCCCCTAGTAATCCCCGCCCGTTAAAAATATAAATCTTTAGAAATATTAACATGTATAAGTATATACACTTATTAATAAATTGTAAAATCTCATATTTTGGGTAGCCTACCTCCTCACTTTTAAATGACTGAGAGTGGCCATGCTGGCAATGCCATTTCATCTCTGAGGGAACGAATAACTCTTCTTCGGAGGGGTGCCCCATGATTGCCCGCAGGGACGGACCCACCTCTGCACCCAGCAAACGCCTGGGCAGAAATCACACTTCTGTAGCACATGCAACATCCCGTGGGCCTGAACACACGGGGCATTCTTAGGTGGTATTAATATGTAAGTAGGTGGTTAGGACCCTGCCAGGCATGTTTGGGCAGACTGCCCAAGGCCCCGGTGTGGATTGCGTGCAGGCACAATGAGCCCTTGTCTGTTCCTGGGAATGCATTTTAAGCAAGTGAGGTAGACATACCTCTGGAAACCTGAGTAAGGCAAACTGTTCCGGTTCATGTTAAGAGGGAAAAGGAAATGAATAAACATTATAAATCTTCGTTAGCCCAGCAAGAGTGAAGAGCATTCTTTCATGCACAATAAAGAGTAACAGAAATAAAACATAAGTAAGAGTAAAAGGAATTTTTGAGCTCTCCTGTGGAGCAGAAACACCTGGAAGGATTCAGATGTATGCAGACAAACTAAAAGACTTCAAGAGTCTTTGTTAGTGTATGCACAGAGTTCCTAACAAAGCAATGTATTGCAAGAAAATAGCAGTTTGCTGAGCCAGAACGTTTCACCCAAATTTGACAAATATTGCTCTATTAAAGATCTGATTTGAAGAATATTTCCTTGGGCCATGCTGGGGACCTGAAATCTTCCACATTTACTGCTAAAGAAAGAGAAGCCTTGAAAACTTGAGCTACATCTCCCTAAATCTGGGTTTCAGTAGAGTAATACTGTAGCAGTCCCAACACAAAATTGTGTCTCAAGGCTTGCATGCTAGCAAGCCCAGAATTAGCTTGAGTTTGTATAGCCCCAGGCTAGTCCTGCAAAGGCAGCACCGCTGGGCTGGGATTCAGTAGTGGCTGCTTTCCCTCCTGCCTGCCTCCCAGGTGGGTTGAGGACGGAAGAATATCCTGGTTCTGCAACACCATGCATCCAGGTTTCTGAAATAAGGTTTTGAAATTCTAGCTTGTGGGAAATTGCTGAATATTTGATTTCATAATTAAGGTGGAAGGAAATACCACATCAAAATACTTTAAGTCCATGTAAATAAGAAAATTTGTGTTTTGGATAATTTTAGTTTAGCCTCCTTGCTGTTTTCATAGATCATTGATGACATACAAGGAAATATTCCTTTTTCAAGGAAATAACATGTATATAAGGATATATAAATTTTTAACACTTATATACACAGTAGCAATTGTTCAAAATGTATGGAGATAAACTTCTGATGGGGCTTTGGTGTTGGTGATGAGAGTATTTAGTTGCTGGAAAAATTCTAACCTACAAATATAGCAAAATTACTCTGATGGCTAAGGGTACATTAGTGGCACTAGGACAAAGATTCAGATAAGGCAAACCCACATATAAATAAGTATGAAGATGGGAAACATATGTGGCCATATGGAAACTCCGAGCAGATGATGGAACAACTTAAGAATAGAATGATCAAAGTTACAGATACAACCAATTAGATCAGAAAATTCCAGAGAAGGGAGTAGTAGTGATAATGGACAATACATTGAGCAAGCAAAAAAGACAATGCTGTCACAGAAAGGACCAATGCTACACTAGGTTGTGTTAATTGGAGCATCGTATGTAATACAAGGAAGGCAGTTTTTCCGCTCTGTTTGACTTGGCTGAGCTTTATCCAGAGAGCTGCATTTAGTTTGGACTACCACATTTTTCAAAGGATACAGACAAATTAGAAGGACTTAAGAGAAGGACATCAAAAATGATAAAAGGTGTTGAAAATAAGGCCCAGGAGAAAAGCTTAAGAGACTGGGATATGTTCAGCCTAGAGAAGAGAAGCCAAAAGGGAGACATAATAACTCTCGATAATTGCATAAAGGGGTGTTACCAAGAAGACAGGGACCAATTGTTCCCATTAGTCAATGGGGACAAAACAAGAAGTAATGGACTTTAGCTGCAACATAGATAATAGTGTTAAATATTAGGAAAAACTTTACAACTGCAGGAACAGTTAGGTCATGGAGCAAACTGACAAGGGGTTTTCCAGAATCACCTCCACTTCAGGATTTTAAGGCCATACTTAATGCCGATCTATCAGCAATGGTTTAAATTTAATGAAATCAATCCTGACACAATACATGAAGGAAGGAGAAAAAAAGACTGGGCTAAATGACCTCCATGGGATGTGTTTGTTGGTAAATAGCCGTGTGATTCTCTGACCCCATGCAGTACAATGAGAGATTTATTTGCTATTGTTAATTTTTTTTCCTTGTCTGTATTCCCTGTCTTCATCTGAAAGAGAAAATGCAGAGCCTTGTTTTCCAGGCTTAAATTAATACACATATGTATCCACCTTGTGCATTTGGAGATGTGACCATGATGCCCATCCTCAGATCGGCTGGTCATTAGAGTGCATTTAGTGTGTCAGCTGGGAACAGAAGCCTCCATACCTTCTAGCTGCAGGGTGACTCTTGGGTCTAAGTAGTGGCTGTCTGTGTCTGACACCTTTCTCAGTGTGCTGCAGGTAAGGGCAAGGTTTGTCTTTAAAGCCCTTTCAAACCTTCGCCCCTATACTTTCTATTAACTAGCAAAAGCAGAATTTATACCCGAAACCTGCACTTTCTCTGCTTGGAGTATGACAATTGCTAAAGTAAATCTCTTTCATAAGCACACTACCTGCTTGCTCAACCTCCTTTATGTAGCTCAGGCTGTTAAAACTCAAGATAAAAACACTGTGCATCAGCATGTGCAAAATGAGTATTAGGGCTAGTATCAAAATTCAGGACACTGACGGCTTATGACAAACTTTTTCAATTACTGTAAGAAATTATTAATGTATAAAAGAAAATCAGATTAATATTCAAGCCAAAATTCTGGGGTATCAAAATGCAATTAAACAGAAAGGGAGGAGGGTGGTGTTTTGTTGTCTCGGGCATTGAAATACTAAGTGTCCTCAAAAACACTGCTTAATGACATAGACTGGAACTGAAGTAGCTGAACAATCCCCCTATATGGACATGTTCTGCCAACAATCATTCCAGTGCCAGCAATAAATTCCCAGACTAAACAGTTTAAATTTGGCATTCTCATTTGTGATGCTGTACTTATGCTACACTCACAAGATTGATTCTCTGAATTCAAAGTATTCTAGCAAATGAATTATTAGAAATAGGAAATTCGGATGACAACCATATGTCTACAGCAAATTAATCTGATAATTGAACAAAACACTATTCTTATCAAGAGAAATCTGTGGTGGTATGAACAATATTATCTACAGTCAAGGTCAGTCAGGTTTACACTCTAATTCCTACTTTCAGGAGACAAAATCCAATGCTGACTGTAGCTTGACAACCAGCTCTCAGATGAGACAAGATGCTTTTTTTAGTAACCAATGGAAATACAATTTTTTGTACTAAATCTTCCTGATGTTGTCTAAATTTCACCTGATTTAAAAAAAGAACTCTTACTCTTGTATAACTAAAGTGGTTTTCAATTTAAATTTCAGTTTGTCCAAAGGCTAGATCAGAGTGGCTTAGGTATTCTAACAATGAAAAAGGAAGAAGTATGAACATTTAAAGACCAACTGCAAAACAAAACAAACAGAAAAAGCATCACAAGCATTTTTAAATGTGGACTCAATATGCATGTGTAGCAGCTGGATTGACACAATGGACCCTAACGGGTCCTTCAGGTTCCTTTCATACTGTATTATTCACTCCGCAGTCAGAGTACCAAAGATAAAATTTTGGGGAAAAAGCCTATATTTTTGCAAACAGCAACAGCTGCATTTAGACAATGACACAGACGATGTCATCATACGACTGTCCCAATAGAAAAGTGCTCTTGTTTAGCAGAAGTGTTTAGTATCTGGATATAAGGTTGTCCATGGGTTAGCATGGGAGGCAAGTCAGAGTGCTATTAAGGTCCAAGGCTGTGAAACCTTTAGCTGACAGATTCCATAACCAAAAATAATATAGCCTTGCCCATTATTTCCTCACCTGCCAGTTTCCAAAGACCATTCAAATTTAAAAAATGTTGCTTACATAACTAAGCTCATTTTCTGTTAGAAATAATGAGGGATGTTTTGGATTTATTGAGCAATTTTATCTGATTTATGAAAAGCACTTTTGTCCACTCTTCTCTTTTCTATTACAAGTAAGTGTACTGTACTGGGAATACTGAGCTAATGCCCTCGAGGAAGACCATGTGACTGCAATTATTTATGAATTAACATGTCACAGATTTGAAGCTTTGAGACAAACACATTTCCCAGCTGCACATTTGTGACTTCTGAGTTTGTAAATGGAACAGATGAAATAATGACTTACTCTTCCTCTCTATTCCTCTTATATATTTGTTAGTTTACTTGCTGGATATGTAAAGACAGGTAGGAATACTTACACAGATATTTATCATTCACACAGAGTGTAAATTAAACATGCCATTACTTTATCAGCTACAATAATAAATACTTGATGCCAGACTGTATTTCTCTACAAGTGATGTTATCACTGTTTTTAATACATCATTTGCCTTTAGAGATACAAAAGTAATTTCTGAATGCTAATGCTGCTTGAAGCCGACACAGTGCAGGAATAAACCCCTGCAACTAAAGAGTGAACTGCTTTAAAAAACACAGTAACATGTGCTTAGTTAATGCTTTAACTTGATTTGTGCTTTGGGAGCCAAACAATAATTTGACTGATATTATTAGATACATACTTGCTTGGTTTGTCCTGCAAACTTAAAAGTCAAGCTGAAATCAAACTCAGATGTCTTAATCGATAGCACAAACATAAAGGCAAGAAATATATGTAGAATACATATGGTTTTGCTGTCAGATATAAACAAGTGTAGCTGGTACACATACATACATATATTCGTTAGATGACTATGTAAATTGAGATGAAAGCCCATTTTCAAGCATGACCTGTGATAAACAAATGCATATAAATAAACAATAAACCAAGATAACACTAGAATAACATCAATTAAAACAATTACAACGACTTCTAGTCATCACGAAGTATTGTTTCAGTTCCATCTTAAAACAGGAAAAGCTCTCAATTGTTCTTAAATCAACTGGTAACTGATTCCACATTTGTGGAGCCTTGAAACAAAAAGCTTTTTATCCCTAGTTTGTATTCATTCTAGGGCATGGCAGTTCCACAGCATGAATAGATTGTAATGTATAAGCTTCTCTAAGTGAAAGTAGCAGGTTGAAATAGTGGACACTGATTGACATAGTACTCTAATTGTCATTTTATATCCATATTCTGAAAGTAAGACTTTGCAGGGAAAGAAAAGTCATATCTAAAGTTGACAAAACTGGCAAGTTGAAAGTGCAATTCAGATCTATGAAATTTTACATAGTATTTGATATTATGCCAGATATACATGTGTACGTACAGAAAAAAAACCCACAACAGAATATTATGTTAAAAAAAAGCCTTGGAATTCTGATAATCAGTTTGTGCTATTAAGCAGAATACCAAAACTGCCTCTTTATTCCTGTTGGCAAATAGCAGAAGTTACGGAAGAACTTAAATGTGAAATAAGGAAAATGTACACATTTCCTGTTTCTTCTTCAAACAGATAAACAAACAATCAAAAACTCTTTTCTTTCATTCAAACCCATTTGTTTATCAGTTACTGATTTCCATGTTTTCCCTAGATAAGTTCTCAGGAACCTGGAGAACTGCTAGGATTATGACATCAAAAGGGACAAAAGATTGGAAGCTGTTTAATGACAGGAGGGTGGGACATTTAAATCATAGTCTTTAAAAGTGTTCGGGGTTTCCCCCTCCAAGCACTTACAAGACTTAAACTCCTGACAAACACATGAGAAAAGGCTCAGTCAGCCCTTTGGGAAAAAGTTCTGAATACCGCCAGTTGCAAATTTTCCTAGAAAGTCTTCATGAAAAGGGGGGAAGTGTACCAAGATTTGACATTGCTAAAGTTAAAAATAAAGATAAATGTAAGAAAGCTCAGTGGCTGTAATTTCTTTGTAAATCACAAGTGCAATGCAAAGGACAGAGTAAAAAGGAGTGATTTTTACCCATTCCCAATCTTTTATAAAGGGGGATTGCTGTACTGCCACTGAACCTCTGAAAAAGGATATTCTGAGAATAGGAAAAGGAAGGGTGTCGTGCCTAGGAAGGAGAGATGTATGCGTGAGAAAGGCATTTTGGAAAAAACCTGTCTCCCACAAAGCGCTGCAGAATAAAGTAATCAAAGCTGTGTCCGAGGCAAGACATGACTCCTGCACACAGGCAGGCAGGGACACCTGTGTCATGGCCCCAGATGCTCCATGTTGTTGGTGCCCGGAGCAGGGGGGCAGTGTGTGGGTAGGATGATGCCTGCTCAGCCTTTTGCGAGCTTGTCGATGTAGTCATGTCTGGCCCAGAGCACTGTCACAATTTGTTACCACTCAGCATCAGCCACTTCCCTTAGATCACAAATGGAACAGTGCAAAACCAGTACTTTTACAGAAAGGGAACTGCTGCGATGGAGGAAAAGTGTCTATGAGTGTGGATTTATGACCTTGGAGACTGCAAACCTGCTGGACCACAGCATTGCAAATGGAGGAAGAGGACAGTAGGTCACACTTAATACTTTTGCAGGGATAGCTCATTTTCCAGCCACTCCGAGCCCTACCTCCTGTGCTGCTGTCTGCCACAATGCCCTTTTTCATTCTGGTTTCTAGCTAAGGATGAGGATTCTGAAATCTAATGCCATGTCTGTCCAAAAGGTGAACCATGCTACTTTTAACTCCCCAGCACCTGCAAAGGCACAGTATGCAGCTGTCCTGGAAGGCGAGCAATTTGGTCAACCTGGCTGCCTGCGGTAGCTAAGAGATTCCTGTGTTATCCTCACTGTTACGCGCTTCATGCCTTATACGAAAAAAATCTTGTGACTTCCTCTGTGAATGCAGAAAGGAGGGAAAACCAAAACACCAAGATCAAAAACGTGGCCCCCATGAAAGTAAAGGGACTGGGCTGCATCTCAATTCTTGCCTTTAAATATCAAGGTAGGTCTTTATAGAGGATCTTTATATCACTGCTAGTCTGATATTTAAATTCTGCATAAGATGAAGGACGGACAAATTCAGAAAAAGGTATATTTTGTCTTGTTCATTCTTCTGGATTTAAAAAATCATTGCATATATATTCATTACATCATGTACTGAAGTAATAATCATAGTAATAAAAACCATGGCCAAGTTTAGGTTCAGACACATCTTTGTGGGACCACAAAGTGCCACAGTTAGATTCTGACTACTGAGAACCTCTGATTGGAACTGGGTCATTCTCAGCATCAGTGTAGGGGGAATAGAAAAAAATAAACCTGAGTTTTACAAAGGACAGAAAGAAAAGTAGGAGGTTAATACGGCAGCAATATGGGAGTAGAAGGGTGTCTGTGAGTGAAACACTGACATTCAGTCTGCAAGCTCCACAGATCCACAACACCAAAGCATTACAAGGGAGAACACTGTCAGTGGTTCTACATCTATCTGGTTATATTATCTCTCAGTAGTTGGATAGCACTGGAGTCCTAAAGTCTGACAAACCAGAACAAAAATAAATGAAATAAAATAAAATCAATCATCTGGAGAAAAGTCAAACAGTAGTGAAACACTGGCAAAAAAGGAGGTCAAATCTTGAGCCTAGCAACCACAGTTCTGTACTTTTAAACTTTGCACCTGCATGAAAATGAGCATTTCTGCAATCAGGAACCAGAGGAATGGTGCAGCCCAGTTGCAGCACATCACATAATGAGTTACCAATTACAGGAGAGTATTTTGCAGCAACACGGCAACTACGTGTTAACTTCATTACAAACTGATAGCTCTGCAGGAAGCTTGAGCTACTGCTGTGGCATTATAACTTTATAACATGGTCAGTTAATAACTTATCTCCAATGAGACTCAGAATTGCAGTTATAACTGTCCCTGGTTTTGCTACTTTAGTGTCTTTTTTGTTCACACAGTTCTTTCCC
>NW_010262299.1:47506-58739 GCF_000690775.1 Eurypyga helias
ATTGCTGATAGAAACCAAATGGCTCTGATGCTCTTTGTCTGAGTGTATCTGGTAATTCTGTCCTTAATTAAACACAGTGGTTCTTCACAATGGAAGAAGGCAAAAAGTGAGAATTCTCTGAAGTCTAAATTGTTTCTTTCCACTCATACAAAAGGAAACAAGAAAATTTTTTCTTGTTGCTGAAATACTGTGTGTCTGTTATTTTAAAGAATCTGCTTCTGATACAGCAATCACGTTACGTTAAACAACCCAGAGCTCACTACAAGAGAAATCTTATTTTCAGTAACAGCAGACTAACTGTGAAATTTCAGCCAAATTCTTCAGCTAAGATATTCCAAAGACAAATAATATGTCTTTTTTTAAGTCTCACAGCAGGAAAGGTTATGTTCAGAAGCAAATGAAATTTTAAGAAAGGGCACCTGGGCACTTCTAGCGATGCAGCTCAGGCAAGAAATGACTGCCTTAGTTAGTCGAAATGGATTTAATTTCTTTCCCAGATGAAATCATGATTATCTCTATGAAGTGCCTAGTCTCTGTGATAGAGAAGAGTGAAAGCTATCTACTTCCCTAGGTAAGAAGAGGCAGCTCTCAGGGAAAGTTAGGACTAGAAACCCAAACAGAATAATAGCTAAAAGCAGTTGTGAGAGAACCTCCGAAATGCACAGCAGAGGATGAAGGACACGTATACTGTGTGTGAGGGAGGAGAGGACCATACCACCTTGATGCCTTCTGGCAACACAGGGTTGAGGCAGAAAAAATTAGCTTGAAGAAAGACAGCTGAGGTAGAAATAGGGTCCAAGATGACCACTTGATGCAGTTGGGTGTTGGCCGAGTAATCCCAGCACTGGTAGGTTGAGTGGTTTGCAGCATGGACTAGGGTCTGGAGACACTAATTTTAAGGGTACCCCTAAGTCATGGAACTCCCAGTTCTCTACCTAATTTGAAGTACTTGAAAGAATATGGAAAGTTAGGAGAGAAATTCTCCAAAAGCCCCTGTAGAAGAGAAACATAATTTCTAAGAGTAAATCCTGTACCTGATAGCCTGACCTGCCTTCAAAGGAAATGACGAGCTCTGTTGTTAGTTACAGAGGAAGCTGAGGGAAACCACGTGCCAGCACACCTCTGATATTCATGGAAGATAGGTTTGTGGCCTTTGTAGAGAAGAGAAACTTTAATGGGACCAGAATTTTCTAAGAAGAAAAGGTTCAAGTTTATGGTTGAATCTAAGGAAAGATCCTGGATGGAAAGGGAATGAGTTAGCAAAGCAAATGGACCAAAGCAGTTCCTGGCCCGTGATTCCAGAACGGTAGAAATAGTAAGTCAAGAAGATGAGAAGGACTAGGGAACCAAACACTCCAGGTAATTCTTATCTTACTATAATGATGACAGTCAAATCACGAGGGCAGAGGAACAGAAAAAGAACTTGACACAACAAAAGAAAATGTCTCGTAAAGGAGCTAACTTCACTTGTTCATCCACTTGCAAGTTGAGGCTTTTATTTTTTTGCTGGTTTGCTACCATTCAGATCATAACACATAAGGAAAGACCAGGCTTAAATAGATTATTTGACTGATATTTTTCAATTTCTCTGCCAACTATCAGGCTACAGCAGATAATGGTCTGCCTGAAAAACTGCTTTTTCAGGCCTACGACAGGAGCCACAGTGAATTTGAGAGAGGTCAAAAGAAGTCAGCTGCCATTTTCACTCCCATTTTTTATGGAAATGGGCAACAGATTGGTGAAGACATTGCAAAGGCTCTAAGGCAATCACTCTTTCAATTTGTCCAATATTAGTTTCAATAAGAACCAAGAACAGAAACAATTGCCAGCAGCCCCTAGTTGATTTGTTAAGATTCACTCTTGTCCACTTCAAATCACCTTTGACATTTACGAGCTCAACTTCGCAAACATCATTTGAGTATTATTATTTTATCTGATGCCTCTATTATGCCAGTGCCTATGCTACCATAAAGCTAAAAGTGATGCATAGGTATCAAGAACACCATTGTTTCTTATGTCTCCACTTGTGAAAGACAAGGAAGCTTTTGTTACTGTATACAGACCAACACCTCCAGCATTACACATGCAAGGTATAGTAGTTTGCAAAGATTTATGTGTATATATCCAAAGTGAATTTGAGATCTGTTTTGATAGACATTTAAAATAAGACTAGCATATTGGTAGCAAATTAGCTTTCCCCTGCACCTACATTGTTCTATGTAGAAATCATCTTTGTAGAGCTTATTATTGTGGCATAATAAGCGAAGAAATGTGAATAGAGAACATGTAAATCACTCAGGTTTGTAATCTTTCTCTTTGCAGCATGCAACAGGTTGCATGCAACTCTCCTCTGCAGAGTTACAGGAACAAGAACTACAATAAAACTGTGCAAAACAAAATAAGAATGGCAAATATACCTGGGACACAAATGCTCAGTGATTTACTTATTATGATTCCAATGCATGTAAGTTACACCTTGGAAAGAAATGTCTATCTGGGTCAAATAGTTTGAGAGAGAGTGACCAAGAAAGAATGACAGAAAATAGTATCAGTGTGGGGTGGGTAGTGTTCAGTAACCAGTGCAACTCTTGAAGAAAAGATGTCACTTTTCCTGAAGCCAAAATTGTAAAGCACGTGCATGCTGACTACTGCCTCCTGTAAGGCTGAGACTCAGAGACAGCCAATGAAAACGGAAAATTATTTGAATACAAATGATAAAAGAGCGGAATGGGCAATGTTGAGGACCATGTTTAAGGAGAGCTGAACTGCCATGTGGGTTTTGTAACATACAGTATGTCTGTAATGGATTCTGCACTGGGATGCCAGGCCATGTGGGACCCCAGGAGTGTTATGGCACAGACTGTCCTAAATGTAATTTAAAGAGAAGAAATGAATGCAGGAAAAGAACGTTAGTATTTTCCTGAGGGCCTGCACACAGCTGTGGAAGAGTAATAATCTTTTTGGGAATGCTACTCTGCAAGGGGAAACTTGAAGGTGATGGCCTTAAGCTGGACTGAGCAAAATTTCTATAGCAAGTATAAGGAAATTCTGTTTGCAACTCTTTTTTATTTCATCTTGTGTGCCTCACAGGTACCTAGTCACAATAAGCTTCAGGCATTCTGGAAATGCATACTTGGATTATATTAATAATTTTTTTGTGTGTGTATGCCTAAGGAAATATTTAAATTTCTTTTAAAACACTACAATGTAAAGAGTAAATAAACATGAAATGTGCAGAATTAATATTAAAGAAAAAGGGTGAAGACATTTTCCTTTTTCTTGACTTGAGTGCAGAACAACACATGCTCTAAAGAATAAACCATCAAATATTCTGTGTATGTAAACCTTCTCTCATTGGTTTCAAGCAAGCTACAAAAATTCCTATTGACTGCACGGTGGAAGGATCAATGCCACTAACACCTTGATATTTGCTCCCATTTTCCATTTACTTTTCACTTGTGACTTTAAAATATAAGTGACAATGAAGCATTGTCTCTATGGTATATAAATGGGAGCTTATTTCCTGCATTTACTCTGGTTTTCTTAGGGGAAAGGGGATTTACAGTTAATAACAAATCCCGTTCCACATTTGGATTATTCCCGTGTACAGTAAAAACTCCTTGAATTTCAAATACTGTCAATTTCCATCTCTTCAGCTGGAGAGGTCGTGGGGACTCTGGTGCGTGCCTTTTATCTCAGAACCGTAAGTGCTGGGGTAAAGGACTCAGCCATAAATAATCCCACGTGTTGCCGAGGCTGGTGATAAGCTAACGCTTACAAAGAGGCCCTTGCTTCTTAACCTTCACGGACCTGTCACACCGCACCGAGACTGTCTCCGCAGCACGTGAGTCACAACGACCAGCTCAAGGTACAGGGGTTGCTGCCGCCCTGGTCTGTCCCCCTTGGCATTTCTGTGCAGAGGTAGCATGGAAATGTCCATCACCCTCGACTGTTACCAGTAACCGATGGGCATATGGAGAATGATTTAGCTGATTACCAAGCCTGCCTTAAACAGTATTTTATCAGCTGGCAGCAACTTTCAAAAGAAGGAGCTGAACAGATAGCATTAAACCTACATCCCAATATTACATAGCCTTAGTCTTCATAGGAGGGGAATGAGATACAGAGAAACCCAGCCCTTTTTTTCTTTTTTTTTTTTTTAAGAATGTGTTTCTTATAAAAGCTTTTTTAATTAAAGAAAATGAACAAGAAGATTATTTTGAAACTTCAGCAAGAAAATCTCTTTAAAACTATGACAAGCTCAGATAGCAGCAGAGGTAATGTTTAGTTTGTCTGCTATTGTATTCTCTCTATTTAATGGTTTTGCCAGGTTTCTTTGTGGGACATCCATTATTAGAGTATACTAATATTAATTTAATCCTACTACAACTAATTATATTTCGCCCTTAACCAGTATCTTACTCTCTGCCAACAGAATTAAACCTAATGAAATATATCAATATTGAAGACTCAGATGATGGCAGTTACTATACTTACAAAATAATTATAACCAGTAAAGATCACACGCGTAACATTACAGTGGCAACACCTAGAGAGTGGGAACAGCATGGTAATGATATTCAAACAGGAACCCAGCACCCCCTCAACCCTGCAACCACTAATAACTTCAGCTGGAACAATTGACATAAGGGAAATGAATCATTCCCTTTGACAAGAACAAAACTATATTAAAATGTAATAGTTTATTAAACAACTGACTTCTGAAGTTAAATTACTGAATTGCATCTCCATGGGTTTTAAGTAGTACTGTCTGATCACAATAATGGATTGCCTACAAACTTTTATCTTAGCCATCGCCTCCAGAGTTGCTGTATTTAATTATTTAAACATTGTATTAATGAAACATGTTATACTGGTAAGAAAAATACTTTTATCACAACACATGAAAGATAAAAAATATAATGTGTGGTTTACACTGCACAACTGCATTTGCATCCCCCTTGCAAATAGCAAAAACCGTCCTCTCCCTGATGCCCTCTTTCCAGCTGCTCTGCCTGCGAGGATTTGCAGAATTAATTTAATGGCTGCCATTGTTCTTGATTCTGACTTGATTTTTTTTTTTTTTTTTTAAAGAATAGAAACCATTTTAAACGTTTTGGTGCACCTGTTGTGCTGCATTGTGACCCACTGTGATTTCAATTTATGTCACATGAGAACATGCCACTGGAGCACCAGATTGCATCATGTACAAATCCCCTAGCAGTGCTGGAAATTGATGTCACATCACATCTTACAATGCATATCTATGCATCTAATGCCCAGAAACAATTGGGTTAAGATTTAAAAAAAGAAAAAAAATCAAGGAAAAAGAACATAGGCATGCCACTAATTAGGTTAGGCAGAACCATTCAGATCCGTATGTGTGTCCTTTAGAGGCTGGAAACCTCTGCCACACAATGAAGACCTCTGCCACTTGAGCTGTTGAGAACCTAGTAGTAGCAGTAGATTGTCATCTTTTTGTGGATCAGCCACAAGAGGGAATTAAGTTAAGACATGTTTTTAAGTAGGTTTCAGCTGTTTGTTTAAATTAGAGGAACACTGTAAATTAAGAAAACTTGGGAAAATTACGCGTTCTGGGTAGGAGTAGGATGTAGAGATGAATGCTTCTGCCTCATCTCTGCAAAAAGAAACAACCTCTCCTGCCACTTGAAGCCTCTCCCTCAGGTTCTTTTCTGGTCCTATGTTCTCCAGCTGCCATCCTCCCTTTCTCCTTGACCAAGTGTCCCAAGAGGGATAAAAGAATTTGGCAAAGTGCTATGGAGCACAAGAAAGACCAAAACTTAGGTACTTGTATGGAAAATGCAGAAATGAACAAAATATTAATCATACGAGCTTACAGTTAAGCACCTTTGAGAGCCCTTTAAGAAGAGAGACTTGGCTTGGAAATCTGCACTATGAACACACTCATTGAATAGTCATGTTTTGTGGAAGGAGATTTCAAATACACTGCACAATCTTGTACAGAAGAATCCAGCAATGCCTTTTCTCCACACAAGGCACAAGACAAAATATGCCTTTGCAAAGCAAATATTGCAGTCCTTCAGACTCTTAGTTGGAAAAATGGTGACAGTAATATTTCTCTGTCTTACAATTGTATCGCAAATACTAATGATGAAAAAAATGTGCAAGAAGTGCTTGGAGAGCATTTAAAATGCTAAAACCCCATTCCATAGCTGCCTAAACAGTGTATTAAAAAAATCTAATTGCTATTACGTAGCAAGCCTTTATAGGCAGAAAAGCAAATGCACTGTGGATTAAACACAATAAACCACTCTTTTCTTAGGGAAGAAAAACCAAACATATGATCTGAGTTCTGCTTGGTGCCAGTGACACTTCAAGTGATGTAATGTGTCCACTTTTTGACTATTGTCCTTGAAAGCAGGTGTGGACAATTTGGAGAGCAGAGGTCAAAAAAGAATTAGAATTATCAGAAAATATGACCTATGAATGAAGTGTGGGATTGTAGTTATATCTAAAAGTAAAGAAGACTGAGAGAGAAATGATAGCAGCTGAGATATATGTAAGAGAATGAGAATAATCTGTATGACAAGCCCAATGTGGATAGGACAAGAAGTAATAGCCTTGAATCACAGCAAGAGGGATTTGGGTTAGACACTAAGAAAAAATTCCAGTTGTAAGAAAAGCTAAGCACTGGAGAAGAACACTTACCTCACCTGGGCAGACTGTGGGATCTCCACCGCTGGGAGGTTTCAAGAACAAGTCATGCAGATATCCTTCAGGCACGTTCAAGTTCCTGCCATTTACACAGACTAACTGATGCAGAGTCCTGTTTCCTGTGATTTTAAGTTTTACTGTCTAGTTTGTAGAAACAGTGAGAAGTGGTTTGTTTGTGTGAGAGCTACAGGGACCGGTCACTTAAGGTGTAGAAGCCATTAATGAAAAGCAAGCTTGATGGATCTTCCAGAAATATTAATCCGCATTTCAGTGTGGGAAGGTGATAACTTATTGCTGAAGGAATCCTGTTCTACTGACCGGAAGAGGACCAGGAAATGAATTCTCCCTGGAAATTTCCTTCTGTGTGGTTGCCAAGCCTGCAGGATGACTTTCCCAGGATTATTCTCCCTCCACTTACCAGCAGCTGCTGGAAAGTAACTTTATGCAGCCTGAACAGATGGTAGAAGGGTCAGGATGCTAGTGAACTTGTGCTCCAGGAGGACAGGAAGGAGCATGAAACTTCAGAGGAGGTGGTTCTGTTGTACTTTTCTGTATGGAAAAGTATCCCATGCAAGGCTGGACAAGTAAGTGGAGTTCGGGCATTGTAAGGACACTGGATGTCAGTAATGATGTGGCAACACCGAGACCATGAAAATAATGGCAAAACGCTGTGATAGATTAATTATTGGGAGTCCACAATGAGGTCTACCTTCCAGTATATTTATACCCACATGTGTATATATATATAGAGCTGGGAGACTGGTGAGGTCCCACACAGGATAAAGAGAGAATGAGTGATAAAAAGAAGTAATATTAGGGATGTTCCTACTGTCCCACTTGAAGGCTGAATACTACCAGAGAGTCAGGGAGAACTGTGAAAATAATGACAAGAAACTTGCATCCCTGCTCAGGGAAATGAGGTCTGTCTTCTTACAGAGGCAAGATTGCCTGGTAAGAGAGCTGCATACGAAACTGAGACTTGCCAGGATCTTGACACAGGAAGGTGCATTTATTGTAATAATAAATTTGTGAACCACTCCATATTAAAAGCATCTTACCTTCGGAAACCTGGTATGACATATGAAGTAAAGACTGTTGGTTTCATGGGTCCTATGCTGTAACTGTGCCTGTGCTCTTAGCAGAACCACAAGGACTGGCCTCCTTCATCTTGCTTCTTTATTGTACCCTTCCTAGGTGACCTCAAAAGAAGATGAGGACTCACAGGGAGAAGGATGAATAGAAGATTTCTATTTTGAACAGAAAAGGCAGGAGCAGTACAGAGAAGAGGTGAAATCCAGACAGCTGCTTGTTTTTTTTACACCTCTGGTTCAAGTGGGTCCTCCAAAACTGGTGATCTTGTAGAGCTGCAACCTTTGGGCAGTGGCTGGCATGAATGTAGTATAACCTTTGGTACAATCCTGTTGGAAAGGCTGCACAAAATTCTGTACCTTTCAGCATGTGAAAAACTGAAGCAAAAAGTTTCCCTTCACCAGCTTTCTTTTTTTACCCACATAATCAATTCTGTGCTCCAAGGACTTCTGTGTCTGCTTTGCCTTGGGATCTTTCTCATGACTGTTTCTCTCATTTCCTCCTATTCTCTTCCTCCTTCCACAAAGCAAAACTAGTAAGTATTAAACAACCTACAGCCCCTGCTTGTCCCCCTAGAACACCCCACACTGCATTCATCATAGCCTGTGGTTACACATTTGGGGGCTGGGTTGACTTGACCTTTTTCATCATAACAAATTAGGACAACAGGATTTTGGAAGATTGGGGTGCTGTTTGTCAGTGCACCACCGCACTTGTGCAGCCATGGCTGCAAGAGCAGTAGGAGACACCAAGCAATGAGGATTTGAGGCCAGATTACCGGCAGTTGCTTCCACAGCATTTTGTTGTTTGTGCTCCAGGGAGTACATAGCACTTGGGTATCCAATAATGGTCAGTCCATCGTTCAGGAGAGGGGAGGTGTGATATTACATCAATGTTTTATCCAACATATCCTCCAAATACTAAATATGTATGTCTGGGTATGCACATATGCAAGGAAAAAAAAAAATTTATGAAGGAATTACAAAGTCCAAGATGCCATAATCTTACTTACTAAAGAAACCAAAAAGAAGCTTTTTCACATATGATCAGTTAAATATTACTTCTTCAAAATAAACCGGGGTGTGTGCGTGTGTGTGTGTGTGTGACAGGGAAGCTATTGCTGGACTTAAGTACACTAACAAACTTACACTATCATAAAACAATGTTTTGAGGACTTCAGCCAAATTGGCTACCCATAATCTTCTGTTTTGCTAATATATTATGCTATGAGAAAACATCTATAAATCCTAACACAACAGTGTACTCTATATTACATTCCATTCAAAAAACTTTCAATAGACAATATATTAAATACATAGAACACAACATGTCTTAAGTGTTAGGAAAAGGGGTATAGTTTACTCAATGCTGTCAAAGTTGAGAATGTATTCTTCATCAGGTTCCCTCCAGGTCTCCCTACTTTTCACTTACCTTTAATCAACCAATTCTGACAATACTTTTTAACTCAAAACCAAAACACATGAGCCAAATTAGGATGGTGTTAAAATCAGGTGGAATTAGATTAGATTAGGAGCCTATGGTTTTAAACAAAGACTTTTCTTTGTGCTACCAAGAAATATTTATGACCAGGAAGGTTCTAAAATTCTTTTCTCAAGACAGTTTATCTATATTTTCTACCTGGGAAACTGGTTTTGGATTAGGGTGGGGTGAGAGTTGGTGTGAGTAAATTGTGAAGTGCAAAATTGATCCTCATCAAAATTAACTGACAGAAGCATCTAAAGAGTATTGTATTGATGATGTAAAAAGAGGGGTTGACAATATATAGTATCTAATGACATTAGGATAATGTAGGGATGTTGCACTGGGAGAACAATCTTAATAAAGACTTACTATTGCCACTGAAACCAGAAGGTAGATTGACACATTTATCTCACAGATTCAAATATCACATACAAATGCACCTTAAAATATCACCATAATGTCATTCTTCCTGTAATTTCTAAGGATACCTGTCCCTGGAATTGTCTATAAACTGCCCTTTTAGCTCTCCCCATAGATGTTCACCCCAAATTCTCAAAGATAATATGTAGAGAAAAGAACTTATTAAAATAACATCTCAGGCCTGGCTGTAACTGACAAAACCAAGAAATTGATGGTTAAGATTGAAACTCCATCTTTGAGACACCCCGTTGTGCTTTGTTGCATTTTAATAAGTGTTCATCTGACCCTCTGCCAGTTAATTATGGGGATCTTCAGAATTTTGTTCTGGCCCCCTTGCTCTTAGTACTGATGTGCTTCTTTCACTTCTATTTTTAGGGACCTTAAGGTGAGTTATCATTGTTAACCTGATAACACCCAGATCTATTTTGCTCTTTCAGCTGATCCTACTGAGGTAGCTTTTAGTCTTTTCATCTTACCTCCCCAAAGCACAAATTGGGATCTTAACTGAAACTCTTAAAAAAAAAAGAAAGGATATAATAAAATAGAGGGAGAAGAATCACAAAAATTAGATCCTCTTCTCCCCACCAACCTACTAAAAGTAGCTCCAAGTTTTCAATTGCATTAGATAAAAATCTGTATATGATTTGCAGTATGGCCACCAGAATTGAGGTATTGGTGGATTTTATTTAGCTGTTTCCTTTGGGTGTTTTTTTCTTTTTGTTTTACCCTTTTAAAGTTACTTATTTTGATTTACTTTGGATTTCCCATGTGAAAATAAGAAGCAATTGAGAGGATACTGTAAATCTTACTGCAGCATTACCTCTTTTGTTCTCATTTTAAAGTGTAGGAATCTCATTTTATTACCTCCACAGCAGGGCGCAACACACATGTCTAGGAACACTTTAATTCAGAGGAAAGAGAGGAAAAAAACCCAAAAGAAACAAAAAAAACTACAGAAGAAAATGTTTCCTAGTACGTCCTGTGGCTGCTCTCTGCGTCAAGATTTGTGGGTTACTCCTGAAAGAAATGTGGCTTGGAGAATGAATTAATTTATACTGAAATGTAGGCTGTCACCCATGAGGAGACATTGCCTGCTAAAGTGAAGGAACCTCAGGAGGAGACAGAAGTAAAGCTAGACATCATTAAAGAACAACAAAAAGATGTGATTTTTTGGAGGTTCCTGAGTACAATGACCGTAGAGATGGTTTTCCAGATATCTGTTTGTCTGTTTTCCAGACAAACATCGATGTTGTATCTGACACACTGCTCTGAATCTTCTGAGATATGTCCACCACTAGAAAAATATAATGAATATTATTTTACTGGTGGAATTTTCCCACTGAATGCAAATGTTTCCAAAAGTTTATTTTCAGAATGTTTCATGCTTGCCTTTGTTAGACAGTTGGTAGCGGGAAAGGGTTTCAAAAATAAAGAAAATTATATATAATGAATAACCAATTGCAGTAGATGCTAGGAGACTAAATGTATTTTATTGTGAGGACATAATGCTGCTATAACCTAACCTTCTCTCACAGCATTCTGCTTG